>NW_007729469.1:27466-36657 GCF_000696425.1 Galeopterus variegatus
AGAGAGAGAGAGAGAGAGAGAGAGAGAGAGAGAGAGAGAGAGAGAGAGAGAGAGAGAGAGAGAGAAGCAGAAGAGAGTCCACATTCACATAACTTTTATTACAGTATATTGTTATAATTGTTCTATTTTATTATTGGTTATTGTTATTCTCCTACTGTGTCTAACTTATAAATTAAACTTTATTATAGGTATGTAGGTATAGAAAAAACATAGTATATATAGGATATATATGTGTATATACATATATATGAAGACATTAAAATGTACACTTTATGAATACAAGGGGAACTATTGTACATTAAAAGAGATATTAAAAATATTTTTGAGGCAGAGAAAATAAAATCCCAAATGGAAACAAAGAAATACAGGAAGAAAGAAAAATAATAGAAAGGGTAAATATGTGGGTAAATCTAAAATGAATAGTTATGATGTTTTATGGAGTTTAAAATGCAAGTAAAATAAAAGTATGTACACTGTAATGAACTTCTGCTCTCAGCCATGATCGAGTAAGTTGGAGGAGACTAATGCTCCCACTGAAGGCAGCCAGGAAAGCTGCATAAGATAGATTTTGTTTGTTTATTTTTAATAATCTGTTTGAAAGCATCAGTTTTGAGCTGGCGAGGGAGCCAGAATTTGAGAGGCCATATGCTGGAAAGAAGCTTATTAAGATAAATCAATTTCTTGTATACCACTAAAAATCTCTCAAGGCATTTTCCAAATCTGAACATGGGCGAGAAGGTAAGGAGCAGGGTACAGAGCAGTTCTTAGGGATACAGAAGCCAATGAAGCTTTAGGGAATTGTTATGAAGTTTTGAAACAAAAATTGCATTCCAGGGTTGCCAAGACGATCAGGATTTAGGAAGCCAAAATCTGAAAGAAAAGGCAATTGCACAAAAGTGATACCAATACTTAACACAGGTTTTCTCCTTTAGTTATCTGTAATTAAGGTCCAAAGGGCAAGAGGCTAAATAGCCAAACACCAAGAGCTGAAAAAAGAGAATAATTTTCGTTAATCTCTCAGTGCAATACTGGAGTTCAGGACTGAACAAAAAGGTTGTGCTAAGAAACACTCCACATATCAAATTGGATTCCATTCCTGGAAGATCAGGTAGTAGAAACAGGGAAAAAACAAAACAAAACGTCCTTTCAAAGACTGCAAAGCAGCCTTGAGTGAACTAAATGCCTGATTGGATTGAGATAATCCACTGCTCTACTGCCATCTAGAGGATAGGGTTAAGCCTCTCTGCAGAAAAACAGCTTGGTGGCCTCTAACATATACAATGTTTTATACACAATGGTTGGCATTAAAAAAAAAAAAAGTAAAAATTGTGGTTTAACGATTGCAAAAAACTACTGTAATTATGTTTCTATTTAAATCCATATTCCTCTTAATGATTTTGTTGTTCCATCAGGAGGTGGAGTAAATTTCTCCACTCGTTGTATCTAGGCAGACCTTGGGAGTAGCTGTGACTGATAAAAAATATGTTAGAAGTCATGATGTATCAGCTCTGAATTTAGGAATCAAGAAGATTTGTTCATCTCTCTATCTTTCAGATTCGCATCACCACCACATGAATGGCCTGGGCTAAGGTATTGGAGAATGAGAAAATACGTGCAAGAAAATCCACTTGTTCCAGCTGTGGTCATCCTGGACCAGATTAAAGTCTGTCTCAAACATGAGAAAGGATCAAGCCATGATGGAAGATATACCAATCTTACACCCAGACGGCTGCAGATACTTAAGGGAGCCCAGCTGAGACGAGAACCACAAGAGACTTGATTGGTAGACTCGTGAGCGGTAGTACATACTCAGTTTGGGAGTTGCTTATAATGCAGCGGTAACTAATTGAACAACTTATTAATAGAAAATAAAAGAAAAAACCAAACAATATAAACATACCTTTAAGGGATCCAGCTATTGAAGATATTAGATATGAGCTTTAAAATACCTGTGATTGGTATATTCACTAACATTCAGAGTAAGAGCTGAGTTGTCAAAAGAAAAAAACAGAATACAGTAAAAACAACTCTAAAATGCTGGACAAACATAAGTCAGCTAGAAATCTATAGCCGCTACTGAAAATATCCTTTAAAATTAAAATTGAAATAAAACCATCTCTAAGGAACTAATAAAGAAAAAAAAAAAAAGAGAGATCATCACGTGTAGAACTGCACTAAATTTGAATAAAATAATAGTGGCACAAAACTTCAGTCACTAGGAAAATTTTTTAAAATGACTCCAGACTGCCCCTCTTTCCAATGCAGAGAGAAATGAAGAGCAACAGAAAGTAAAATGTAGGGAGTATTTTGAACTTTATGGCAATAAACACAAAAATTTAGATAAAAGAAAAAATATGTATTTAAAAGGAAAATTTACTAAAATTGGCCCAAATTAAAATAGAAAATATAGATTATTGTAGTCTAATCTATAATTGAGTTCCTTTCTACCAAAAACCTGAACCTGAGATGATTTCACGATAAATACATAAATAATCATTTTCATCTTTTTGTGAATTGCCCCTTATAAAATTTAATTTTTATGACAATGCTGCAAGGTAGATTAACCCATTTCACAAATTAGGAAATGGAGATTTAATGAGTGTGCAAATGAAAATTAAATTCAACTTCATCTAACCAACAAAAGTTGCTTAAACAAAATAGAAGTTTATTTTTCTGTCATGTGAATATTAATCTCAGTTCTTTCATTAATAGTATGGTAATAATAATATGCTTTTCTAAAGGACAAAATACTTGTCAGAAAATTTCTTACGGATCTATAATTTTAGGTAGGAAAAAAAATCAAATAAGATTTGTATTGTGTAACTTTACCAGTACCTGCTTTTGTGATGTATTATTGCTATGGGTTGAATGTGTCCCCCAAAAGTTCATGTGTTGCAAACTTTATCTTCATTGTAACAGTGGAAAGAGGGTGGAAAATCCAATTATGGTATTTGAAAGGTGGAGCCTTTGAGAGGTGATTGGAAGACTATGCTCTTGTGAAGGGATTCATCTATTCATGGAGTGATGTGTTAATGGTTAATGGGTTAATGGTTTAATGGGTTATCGGGGTGTAGACTGGTGACTTTATGAGGAGACCACACAGAAGTGTTTTTCCCATTCTCTCCATGTGATGGCCTGTGTCACCGCAGGACTAGGTAGAAAGTTCCCACCAAGAAGGCAGCCCTCACCAGACGTTCCCTTTTAAACCTCGGACTTCCGACCTCCCAAAGCTAAGAAATAAATTCTATTTCTTTATAAATTTCTCAGTTTCAGGTCGTATCCCGTTATGGGCAACAGAAAACTGACTAATACAATCATATACATTCAAACATTTTTGGATTCTTGACTTTTGGAGTTCCCACCGAGAAGGCAGCCCTCACCAGATGTTCCCTTTTAAACCTTGGACTTCCGACCTCCGAAAGCTAAGAAATAAATTCTATTTCTTTATAAATTTCTCAGTTTCAGGTATCCCGTTATGAGCAACAGAAAACTGACTAATACAATCATATACATTCAAACATTTTTGGATTCTTGACTTTTGTTGTTTGTTTTGTTAAGCTAAAATTTCCTGTGAATCATTGGAAATCAGTTGTTTTCTGCATCTTTTACAGAGACCAGAAACTAAGATTGCAGATTTTCTATCTGAGACCGATCATATTATTAGCGAACTCTGTCTCAGTGAAAAATTCCTTTAGAATGTCTGTGTACTCCATATGGAGGCATGAAAGCATGCATGCATTCATTAATTTCACTTATTCATTCAACAAGTATTTTGTGATCTACTCTGTGATAGATATAGAATAAATGACTTATTCCTGCCATCACCGTTTGCCATGCAGATAAAGCAACAGTTGTTAATCAAAAATTCCTAGAGTAAACTTTTATATCCCAACTCTGATAAGTTTTCTGAGGAAATGTTTTGCAAAACTGAGACAGTGCTACCTGGAGGGAACAGTCTGATAAAGGTTAGGTGTCAGGAAAGTGTTCCCTGAAATACATCTCTGAATTAAGACCTGAAGTAGAAGCCAGGCCAGGTGGGGTAGCTGTGGTGGGACGTGTGGAGCAGAGGAGGAACTGTAGGCAGGACCTACACCGGGGAGACCAGGAGCAGTAGAGGGACTGCAGGAACGCCGGTCTAAACGCAGGGCCAGTGGGAATGAGATGAACTGGGCTATGCAAGAGGGTGTACAAAGGACCAATAGGGGTGAAGACAAAATATGCGAATCTTATCAAGGTCTGCACACTGCGTAAAAACTCTTATGATGATGATTTAGTTGCAAATAATAATACCTTAGGGTTTTTAAAAAATGGAGGATGAGAGGGAAGCTATTTAAGGGATATAGAGCAGTAGATTTGCAAGGTGGAAAATTCTCTAGATCCATTTCACAACAGTGTAAACATACTTAACACTACGGAAGTTTCCACTTAAAAATGGCTCAGGCAGCAAATTTTGTTATGTATTTTGTATCTCTGGTGACTCTATTCATTCTAAAAAGTGAAGAAAATAGGCCATGTAAAGTTGTTTTGCTCTATAATTTCTTAAAAATAAAGTACTTCAAGTTTAAGGATATAAAAGAATTTGATAATTGGGGTTCCATATTTTAAGTCATAAACAAGAAAATCCAAAAAATACTATATTATAACATTTTCTTTCTGTATATGCATGACTTAACTCTTTTCTCTTTAAAAATGGTAACATTGTGTTTTAAAAATATTTTGCAAGTTTCAAAGTGCACTATATTATTTGGTTGGTTGTTAGCTCTAATTGCTTCTTTCCTAGGGCGAACCCCAGGCTTTTCTAATCATACCAACGTATAGATAGGTTAGTCCTAGAAGGGCATTTTTCTTATTGATTAGTGGAAGTTTTTAAAATAGAACAGTATTTTTTCTTACTTAGTCTCTTATATTTATTGATATTATGTATTTGCTCTTATTTTTTTTCATGAGCATGTATTTCTTCAGATAGTAATAAAAGCTTTCTGTATTTTGCAGATAATTTTATATGATCTATTTAATTATCTATTTCTAAGCAAGAAAAATAATAGAATTAGCATATTTCTATGTTTCTCATAAAATTCTCTTATCCACTAACCAAATTTATTAATTTCTACTACATTTTAGCACATTCTCACTTTTGCTATTTAAATATTTAAACACTCTTAAATTTATATTACCTTATTGTGTTTTCATCATATTCAAGTGTTATTTTTGGATCACTGTATAGTGATCAGTGTTTTAAAATTATATGATACCTCGTTCCTTTTGTCTTGCTAACTTTTGTTATTCATGCAATTTCTACACACATAAAATATATTCTAGGATCATATCCTCTACATTAAACAAAAAATCTAATCCCTTCAGATAAATGGATTCTCCATTCTTTGTGGAAGATTTAGAATTCCATACAATATTTTCTTTAGAACGGGCTCATGGGAACAATATCCTGTGCATTCATAGCTGTAAATTGTTACTTAATTGACTAGTTCTTTACTTTTAAAATTCTTGGTTAGTTATGTCCTTGAAGATGCATAGGCAAAATCTACAGTTTTTAGTATTGAATAAGATTGAGGGAAAGACTGAAACAAGCTTGACTTTTTCCTATTGGGTTATTTTTTCTTCCTTTTTTTGATTTCCAGAAATTCCATCACAATATAGCTTTGCTTTTCATTCAGTTTAATTAATAAATTAATTTTTGACACATATAAATCATTTGTATTTAAGGTCTACAACTTGATGTTTTAGCATATGCGTACATTGTGAAGTGAGTTAGCATTTTAACATATCCATCACCTCAAATAGTAACTTTTTTTTGTGTGGTGAGAACATTGAGTTTAAATCACTACTTTCACTTCTGAGTACTTTAAAAAACTTTTTAATATAGAAAACTTTAAATATAAACAAAAAAAGAGAAATAATAAAATGAATTCCTCGTACCCATAACTCAGTCTCAAAAATTATCAACTCATAACCAATCTTATTTCTTATATAGCCAAACTCACTTCACTGCTCAACTCAGATTTTTCTTTCTTTTTCCATGTCCGGCAATGGATCGCAACCCTCAGTGTCGCCCCCGTACCGGACTAGGACCGGCAACGGGATCGCAACCCCTGGCGTTGCTCCCGCGCCTCGCTCAGCCAGTGAGCGGGAACCGGTCTGTATGTGGGATCCGAACCCCTGGAGGGAGCACCGCCGTGCTTCCCAAGCGGCGCACTACAGCAGTGTGCCACCGGGCCGGCCCTCAACTCAGATTTTTCTGAAGCAAATCTTAGACATTAAATCACAAATAGTTCAGTATGTATCCCTAAAAGACNTCACAATATAGCTTTGCTTTTCATTCAGTTTAATTAATAAATTAATTTTTGACACATATAAATCATTTGTATTTAAGGTCTACAACTTGATGTTTTAGCATATGCGTACATTGTGAAGTGAGTTAGCATTTTAACATATCCATCACCTCAAATAGTAACTTTTTTTTGTGTGGTGAGAACATTGAGTTTAAATCACTACTTTCACTTCTGAGTACTTTAAAAAACTTTTTAATATAGAAAACTTTAAATATAAACAAAAAAAGAGAAATAATAAAATGAATTCCTCGTACCCATAACTCAGTCTCAAAAATTATCAACTCATAACCAATCTTATTTCTTATATAGCCAAACTCACTTCACTGGTCAACTCAGACTTTTCTGAAGCAAATCTTAGACATTAAATCACAAATAGTTCAGTATGTATCCCTAAAAGACAGTTTTGCTGGCTGGCTAATATCGAGCAATTTTTACGGTGTCAAGCTTGGACTCAATCTCAGGTGATATAAATTTAAATTTTGCAATTTTTACTCTAGCATATTCATCAAAATTTAAGTTTAAGTATTTAAATATTTAAATGAAATACTGATAGTGATAACTAATAAAAATTATGATGAATGTAAATTATATGTGATAATATATATATTGAATATTTTCTTAAAATGGTAACATTTTTTGCAAAACCACATAATGCTTTTATAAAGATTTGGGATGTAATTAAATGTCATAAAATTTACTCTTTAAAAATGTATAAATCAGTGGCTTTTAGAGTATTTATAAAGTATTCCCCCTGAAAGAAACTCCAGACCCACTACCAGTGTCTCCCATTTCTTTCCAAATTCCCCAGCCCTCAGCTTTCACTAATCTACTTTCTACCTGTATAGATTTTCCTATTCTGGACATTCCAAATAAAGGAAATCACCCAATATTTAGCCTTTTGTGACTAGTGTCTTTCACTTAGCATGTTTTCAAGGTTTATTTCTGTTGGAATCCATATCACTACTTCAGACTTTTNTCACTTAGCATGTTTTCAAGGTTTATTTCTGTTGGAATCCATATCACTACTTCAGACTTTTCATTGCTAAATCCCATTCTATTATAGGAATACACCACATTTTAAAAATTCATCCATCAGTTTATACACATTTGTGTTGTTTTTCACTTTCTGGCTATAATGAAAATGTTGCTATGAATATATCTGTCAGTTTCAGTAGTTTGTGTCTTTCTTGGAAACTTCCTAATTTATCCAGGTTATTTAGTTTGCTGACATGCAGTTGTTCATATAATTTTTTCAATCTGTGATGTTAGTAATTCTTAATTTCAGTAAGTTGAATTCCCTTTCTCTCTCTCTCCCTAGGTCATTCTAGCTAAAGGTTTAACAATTTTGTTAATCTTTTCAAAGAACCAACTTTTGGTTTTATTGATTCTCTGTATTGTTTTTCTATACTCTATTTCATTTATTTCCCCTATAATATTTATGATTTTCTTCTGCTTGCTTTGGGCTTAGTTTTTCTTATTTTTTAGTTTCTTAAGTTAAAAAGTTAAGTTATTGATCTTGGATCTTTATTCTTTTCTAAAACATTGAGATTTACTGCTATAAAGTTTCTCTCTGAGCACTTCTTTAGATTTATGCAATAAGCTTTGATATATTCTGTTTTCTTTTTCATTCATGTCAGAGCATTTTCTAACTTCCCTTGTTATGTCTTTTTTATATAACCCATTGGTTATTTAAGACTGTGTAGTTTAATTTTCAAATAACTTAATTTCCCAATTTCTTCCTGCTATTAATTTCTAGTTTGATTCCATTGTGGTCAGAGAACATACTTTGTATGATTTCATACTTTTTAATTTATTGAGGCTTGTTTTATGGTCTAAAATATGGTCTATGTTGGAGAATGTTCCATGTGCACTTGAGAAGAATGTATATTTCTGCTTCTGTTGAGCGGAGTATTCTGTATGTGTGTACTAGGTCTAGTTGTTTTATGCTGTTGTTCAAGTCTCTAACTGTTAATCTTCTGCTTGGTTTGTTATACAGCATCACGGTCTTTTAAAGTCATATTGAAGATTCACAGTAAACAAAAAGCAATTGTACAAAATACATACAACGTTTGTACAAAATCTTAGAACTTAAGAACAGAGAAGCAACCAGAAACCCAAAATAAATATGAAAGTACTGGAAAGGATTGATAGAAAGCAATTGTAGGCTAAAATTTAATCATACCAATTTTATTTCCAGAGAATATCAAAGTTATAAAAATATAGTTGCAGTTCCATCTGTAGCTGATAATGTTTAAAAATTCAGGCTATTTATATGTTTTGCTTCCTGGCCTTCTCAGCAATTGTTTGAGAATAATATCAATACAACATTTGTCTTTACTTTTCCTTATAGTAACATGCATTATTTATAGTAATCTACAAGGTAGAACAAAAGCTGCAAATTTGAATTTAGAAAACTTAGGTAGGCACCCCACTTATTAAATATTGTTTTGAGCAGCACTCTTAAGCTGCTTCAAACTAGCTTTTCATTCAACTAATGTAGTGTTAATTATCTGCTCTAATGATTTATGAGGCTAATTTTATAATCAAGATTTTCTAATTAGTCAGAAATTAATTAGTAAATTAAATTCAGTGTGTGTGTATAAATTTTGAGAAAAAATAAGGCAAAATAATATGGTCATACTGACAAAAGTTGACATCTTTTGGAGCACACAATCTTTCTGGACTATTAAGTGAATGTCTGGCATTTGATTTAATGCTGAATCTTGATTTAATTTTGGCAGGAACATTTTCTCAAGTTGAAGGGTTTTGACAAGAGAAATGTCATCAGAAAGATTTTTTTACTCTGTGAAGGTTTATCTCAGGTTTAGGTGACAGGTAAACCAT
>NW_007729469.1:37430-46091 GCF_000696425.1 Galeopterus variegatus
TATTGCAGTAACACAAAATTAACTTTAAAAAGGTATGATTTTATTCATTAGAATTCCAGCAATGAATGTGGGAGAGCCGGTGGGAGCTTGGGTGGTTGGTTTCTGCATGGAAAGCTGAGAGCGAAGTAACTGATCTGAAATGTCATCAATTTCTTTACCTGGTGATGTTTTCTCTTATTCCACTTTTCCCTTATCCATGAAATCTGACTTTTTTTCTATTTTTTTTTCATTGCTAAATCTTCAATACCTACAATAATCCCCTTTTCATATGTGAATGAATAAAGGTGATGAATTTTGGTATGAAAGACTATGTAATCAAATCTTTTCTGCAGTTACCACTTATTCCCTAAGTTTTTCTATAGTTCAATCTTACAGTAAAGTTTGATTTTTTTAATAATGGATTGGCCAAGTCATAATTTGGGCATTTCTTTGTCCCTTTTCCTTAGTAAAATTATAACAACAGAATTTCACTCCATTTTCTAACATATGGCACAATGGGCAGACAATCATCAGAGAGAGAGAGAAAGAGACAGACAGAGAGAGAGAGAGAGACAGAGAAACAGTGTGTGTGTGTGTGTGTGTGTGTGCGTGCGCGTGTGTGTCTCCTCAAGGAAGATTACTTGGTGGGGAGGGGGACATAGAATTACATGGAGTATAAAAGCACATACTTTCTGAGTCTGAATACCAACTTCATATCTTACTAACTCTCTCACTTGGAGCAAGTTATTTAATCTTTCTGTGCAGCAGTTCTCTCAACTCAAAATGATGTGGTAATAATATGCCCATACGTTTTTAGTTTGGATGTGTTGTCCCCTCCAAAACTCATGTGGAAATTTGATCCCCAATGTGGCAGTGTTGGAAACTGATTGAGTCATGGGGGCAGATCCCTCATGAGTGGATTAATGTTCTCCCTGGGGGAGGGGGGATTAATGAGTGAGTTGTCGCTCTATAGGTTCCTGCAAGAGCTCGTTGCTTAAAAAGACCCTGGCACCTCCTCTCTGTCTCTCTCTTGCTTCCTCTCTCCATGTGATCTGCTTGTACCCGCCAGCTGCGTGCCACTTTTCCGCCATAAGTAGAAGCAGCCTGAGGCCCATGCCAGATGCAGCTGTCCCAGAATCGTAAGCCAAATAAACCTCTCTTCCTTATAAATTACCCAGTTTCAGGTATTCTGTTATAGCAACACAAAACAGACAAAAATAACTAGCTAAAATAAATTAGTTAATATGTATAAAATACTTAGAAATTTCCTGGAAATTAGTAATTGCCATTCAAGTGATTTTTAAGTAAACGTTGAAATGATGCCTGAATTTCTTTTTCTATCAGTATAGTGGATCGGATAAGCATCTGCTGAAAAAACTCAAGAGCTGAAGAAAAGGAAAAAGAATAAACATTCAAGTATAAGTTTTGTCAAGAAATTAATAAACTTCAGGTGCTAAAACTAAGTGAAAGTAAAAATTCTGAGAGCTCAGCCAAACACTTCACCAAGCCCTGATGCTCCTGAACTTTATTCATGACCTCTGAAGCCATGAGGAACTAAAGAAAAAAACCTAGAGAAACATTCAAGATGGGATGCTTAAACGCAGAACACTACTGACATAAACGACAGTAAATGAAATACTCCCATTAAGAAAAACACAACAGAATATAAGATAAGATTGCAACTTACGACAGAGTTACTTGTTTATGAGAAACACTTACTATATAAAGGTAAGAAAGGTTAAAAGTAAAATGATATACTAAGCAAAAGCCAATAAAAACTATTACCATAAGGGGTGTATTATAAATTGCTGAATAGATCAATAGGTTCAGAAGCCAATATTGCAAAGTATGTCCATATAATAACATATAGTAAAAAATATAAAGTAAATATTATTGGAACTACAGAGAGATACTGGCTAATACATAATCAGAGTGGGAAAATTCATTTATGTATGCATTTATTCATTTATTTACCTTTATATCTATATAGCTCCAATGGAATGTAAACCCCATAGGACAAGGATTGCTTGTTTTATGGCTTGTATATACCCAGTATTTATAAGAGTGCCAGGTATAATTCAGGTATTCAAAATGCTATTTCTTACATTGATAAAATAATTAAAAAACAATAACAAGTAAAAATCTGCTGAGAAAGGGAGTTGAGGAAGATGGCTGACTAGAGATGTCTGGCACTTGTCCGTCACATGTATACGCAGAGGTGCTGGGTCCTGTGGCATCCTTGTAGGCTTGTTCTAGGCACATCAGCTAATCCAGTGGCCATCTATAGAACAGTCAGGATCTGTTGCACTAGTGCCCATCTGCTCCCTGGACTGCCTGGCCCACAGCCACAACAGTCCTGTCCAATGTCACACACTCCAACAAAAACTACTACCAAAGACCCCAATGCATAGACCATGAAGACACCCACAGACAACTCCAAGATTGAATAAAGTTGAAAAAGTCACATGAAGCCTACTCTACCATGCTTATGCAGAACCAAACTTAAAACACTCAACCCAATAGTCAATTTAAAACACTTCTATAGGAAAGAATTTCTCCCTTCAAAAACTACTCCAAAAATTAGAAGAAGTGACTGCCCCACCAGATGCCCATACATCAATGCAGAGATATGAGAAGCATGGAAAAAGGGAAACATGACACTCCAAAGGAAGACAATAAATCTCCAATACCAGATCCAAAACAACAGGAAATTGAGAAAATACATGAAAAGAAATTCAAAAAATAATCTTAAGGAAACTCAACATCATGAAAAAAAATGTATGATAGAAATCAAAATAAACTCAAAAAAACATAATGAAAGAAATTAAGGAGCAGTTCAGCAAGGAAATAGATATCATAAAAAAGAACCAAGCAGAAGTCCTGGAACTGAAGAATTTGTTCAACAAAATAAAAAAATACTTAAGCAACAGGTTAGAACAGGCAAAGAAATAATTTCTTAACTTGAAGACAGGCTTTGTGAATTAACCCAATTGGACCCCCCCCCCAAAAAAAAGAAAAAAGGAAAAAGGAATTAAAAAGTGAAGACAGCCTACAAGATCTATTGGACAACCTTAAGTGCACAAAAATCTGTATCATGGGGACTCCTGAAGAAGAAGAGAAGGGGAAAGGCATAAAAAAACCCCAAAATAATAACTGAAAATTTCCCCAATATTGGGAAAGATACTATCTTCCAGATCCAGGAGGCTCAAAGATTCCCAAACAGATTTGACCCAGAAAGGGTTTCCCCAAGACACATTATAGTTAAATTGCCAAAAGTCACAGACAAAGAGAGAATCCTAAAAACACCAAGAGGAAAACATTAAGTCAACTATAAGGGAATCCCCATCAGACTAACAGCAGAATTCTCAACAGAAACCATAGAAGCCAGGAGAGGGATGATATATTCAAAGTGCTAAAAGAAAAAAGAAAAAAAAACCAAAACAAAAAACCTGTCAGCCAAGAATACTATACCCAGCAGAGCTTTCCTGCAGAATTAGGAAATAATATCTTTCCCAGAAACAAGAACTGCATGAATTCACCATCACAAGACTGGGCCTACAAGAAATCTTCAAAGGATTCTTATATCTGGAATCAAAAGAGCAATAACTAGCATCATTAATGCACAAGAAAGAATAAAATCCTTTAGGAGAACAGATATAAAAATAAGAAAGGTAAAGAAACTGTATCTTATCACTACAAAAAAAGAAAACAACAACAACAACACCACCAAACATCAGTGACAAACAATGAAAGAGAAAGTAACAAAAGAAATATAAAGCAATCATAAAAAATTTATGAAAATTGCAGGAGTAAGGCAATGCCTTTAAATACAACCCTGAACATAAATGGATTAAATTCCCCACTTAAAATACATAGATTAACTGAACAGTTTACAAATCTAGATCCAACTATATGCTGCCTGCAAGAATCTCATTTCATCAATAATGACACATATAGACTATTAGTGAATGGAATGAAAAAAATATTCCACACAAACAGAAACCAAAAGCTAGCAGGAATAGATACATTCATATCAGATAAAATAGTTATTAAATAATAAATGATAAAAAGAGACAAAGAAGGACATTGTATGTTAAAGGGATCAATTCAGCAAGAAGATATAACAATCATAAATACATATGTACTGAACAGTGGAGCACCCAGATATATAAAGCAATTATTACTAGATCTAATGGGATGGTTAGACCTCAATTCTTCAACACCCCTCCCTCAGCACTGGACAGCTTATCTAGACAAAAAGTAGCAGAGAAATATGGGATTTAAACTGTAGTCTAGACCAAAAGGACTTGACATTTACAGAACATTTCATCCAACAACTACAGAATATACCTTCTTTTTATCAGCACATGGATCATTCCTCAGCAGAGATCATATGTTAGGCCATAAAACATTTCTCAACAAATTTTAAGACATTGAAATCATATCAAGTATTCTTTCAGATCACAATGGAATAAAATTAGATATCAACATGTGAAACTCTGGAAACTATACAAATACATGGAAATTAAACAACATGCTCCTGAACAACCAATGGGTCAAAAAAGAACTTAAGCAGGAAATCAAAAAATTCTGGAAGCAAGTGAAAATAGAAATACATCATACCAAAACCTATGGGATACTGCAAAAGTAGTAATAAAAGAGAATATTATAGCAATATTTGCTTATATCCAAAAAGTTGAAAGATCTCAAATAAACAACCTAACATTACACTTCAAGGAACTAGAAAAACAAGAACAATGCAAATGCAAAATTAGCAGAGAGAAAGAAATAATAAGTATTAGAGCAGAGCTAAATGAAATACAGACCAAAAAAAAAAAAAAAAAAAAAAAAAAAAGAAGCAGAAGACTGACTAAACAAAAAGTTGTTTTTTTGAGAAGATAAACAAAATTGCCAATCCATTAGCTAGACAAACCTAGAAGAGAGAAGAAGCAAAAATCAGGAATGAAATGGATACATTACAACTGATTCCACAGAAATATAAAAAATCATTATAGAGTATTGTGAACATCTATGTACTAACAAATTTGAAATCTAGAGGAAATGGATAAATTTCTGAATACATACAATCTACAGAGACTGAAACAAGAAGAAATAGAAAGTGTGAACAGACCAAAAAATGAACAACAAGATTAAACAAGTAATAAAACTCTACCAATATAGAAAAAGCCCAGAACTGGATGGTTTCACTGCTGAATTCTGCCAATCCTTTAAAGAGGATTTAATGCCAATCCTTTTCAATCTATTCCCAAAAATTGAAGAGCGTATTCTCCCATACTCATTCTTTGAGGCCAGTATTACACTGATAGCAAAACCAGACAAAGCACAACATAAACACACACAAATAGAAATTACACACCAATATCCTTGACGAACTTAAGGCAAAAATTCTCAACAAAATACTAGCAAACAGTATCCAACAGCATATCGAAAAGATTATACTCCATGATTAAGTAGGACTCATCCTGAGTAGGCAAGGATGGTTCAACATATGCAAATCAATAAATGTTATGCACCACATCAACAAAATGAAAGACAAAACCTATATGATCATCTCAATGGATGCAGAAGAAACATATGATAAAATACAACATCCTTCATAATAAAAACTCTCAACGAATAGGTATAGACGAAAAGTATCTCAACAAAATAAAAGCCATATATGATAAATTCAAAGCTAACATCATCCTTAATGGGGAAAAGTTCTAAGAGCAGGAACAAGACAAGCACACCCACTCTCACCACTCCTATTCAACAAAGTACTGGAAATTCCACCCAGAGAAATTAGGCAAGAGAAAGGAATAAAGGCCATTGAAATTGGAAAAGAAGTCAAATTGTTCCAATTTGCAGATGACATGTTCTTCTTGTATATAGAAAAATCTAAAGATTCCACCAAAAACCTCTAGAACTGATCAACAATATCAGTAAATTTGTAGGATACAAAGTCAATATACAAAAAACAGTTGTATTTTTATACAGCAATAATGAACTAGGAGAAAAAGAAATCAAGAAAGCAATCTCATGTACAATAGCTACTAAAATATTTTTTAAAATCTAGAATTAACTTAACCAAGGAGGTGAAAGATCTATACAATGAAAACTACAAAATACTGATGAAAGAAATTTAGAAGGACACGAAAAAATGGAAAGATATTCCATGCTCGTGGACTGGTAGAATTAATGTTGTGATATGACCATACTACCCAAAGTGATGTATGGATTAAATGCAATCCCTATCAAAATGCCAATGATATTCTTCACAGAAATAGAAAACAGAAAACAAAAAACAATCCTAAGATTCATACGGAACAACAAAATAACTTGAATAGCCGAAACAATCCTGAGCAAAAAAGAGTGAAGTGGGAGGCATTATACTACCTGACTTCAAATTATACCACAATGCTATAGTAACCAAAACAGCATGGTACTGGCATAAAAACAGACACATCAATGAATGGAACAGAGTAGAAAACCCACAAATAAATCCACAGGCTTGCAGCCAGCTGATTTTTGACAAAGGTGTCATATAAATATACACTGGAGAAAGAATACCCTCTTCAATAAATAGTGCTGGGACAACTGGATACCTATCTGTAGAAGACCCCTATCTCTTACCATATAATAACAAACTCAAAATGGATTAAAGACTTAAATATAAGACCTGAAACTATAAAAATGCTAGAAGAAGAACACACTGGGGAAACACTCCAAAATGTAGGACTGAGTGAAGATTTATGAATAATACCCCAAAAGCACAGGCAACAAAAGCAAAAATAAACAAATGAGAATGTATCAAACTTAAAAGCTTCAGCACAGAAACAAAAACAGTAAACAAAGAGGAGAGACAACTTGCAGAATGGGAGAAAATATTTGGAAAGTATATATCTGACAAGGAACTGATATACAGAACGTACAGGGAACTCAAACAACTAAGTTACAAAAAAAAAAAAAAAAAAATACAAATAACTGAATTGAAATGGACAAGGGAGTGAATAGACATTTTTTTTTTAAAAAAAAGACATACAAATGGACAACAGGTATGTAAAAAAATGCTCAAAATCACTAATTATCAGGGAAATACAAATTGAAACCATATTGAGATACCGTCTCACTCTAGTTAGACTGGCCATTATCAAAAAAGATGGAAAATAATAAATGTCGTTGAGGATGTGGGGAAAGGGGAACTCATACATTGCTGGTAGGATTGTTAAGTTAGTACAGCCATAATGAAAAACAGTATGGAGCTTTCTCAAACAACTGCAGATGGAACTACCATATGGCCCAGCAATCTCACTACTGGTATATACCCAAAGGAATGGAAAGCATAGAACAACTTTCTGTCATTTGCAGCAGCATGGATAAACGTGGAGAAATTTATATTAAGGGAAATAAGTCAAGTACAGGAAAAGAAACAGCATGTTCTCACTCATGTGGGAGCTAAAACAAGAAAACAATGCACAGGGAAACAACAAAAAACAAGGAACAATAATAAGAACTGTTAAAAGGAGAGAGAAGGACTATAGTTACTTGTGGCAGGAGACAGGAGGGAAGGGAGGATTGTGAGAGGCTGGTTAATATATACAGAATTACAGGTAGATAGAAAAAACAAGTTCTACTTGTGTGCAGTCGACTCAGGAATCTATAATCAACAACGATCTGCTGCATGTCATCAAATTACTAGAAGAGAGGAGATCAAATGCACACATCACAAAGTCATGATGAAGTTATGTAATGATGAATATGCTGATCACCCTGATTAGAACATCACGTACACTATATATGTTGAAATATGATTCTGTACCCCATAAATATGTATAAACAATGTTTTAATACAAAATGAATTAAAAAAGATAATGGGGAAAGCTAAGCTGTATCTTCCTCTCTATTTTATGTGAACCTAAAACTGCTCTAAAACAGTAAAGTCTTTAAAAAAAAGATTTGAATAAATCTACTGAGAAAAACAGCTGAAGTCCCAGATGATTTAACTAACAAAGGAACAATAAATAAATTTAATTTAAAACTGTTACAGAAGATAGAAAAAAATATATAAATATTCTATATTGTACATACAAATATTATATTACATTACTGAAATTATTACTCTCTAACTTACACAATTTTAAGCACTGAGGAGTATTTCCTAAATAGTCAGTTGAGATAGGGACATAAAATAAAGCAAACATGCCATGCTCATAAAAATATATATTACTATCTTAATAAAAACAACCATATGATTAAGTCAGACATTCTCTTTTAAAATTCCCATGAAAATTATAAACAGAGAAAACTTTCTTGAATTAATATAAGGTATCTTTAAAAATATTTTTAAAATTTTTGAAACATTAAAATATCTCATTTATTATAAAGAGAAGTATGCTTTATAGCACTACTTTTATTCTATATTGAAAGAAGATCCTAAATAGTTCAGTAATGCTCATATGAAGTTTGGTAAGAAAAAAATCAAACCTTAAATTATTTTCATACAGTAAAATATATGACATAGAAAAAAACCCTAAAACTACAGATAAAATTAAAAATATTAAAATTTGTAGATATGCTATGCACAAATAATATTCAAAAAACCAATTGGAATCTCTGCTTCTGCCGTGATGGAGTTACAAAAACAGATTGACTTTCCTACCTTATGCAACTAGAAAATGGTGC
>NW_007729469.1:47339-51159 GCF_000696425.1 Galeopterus variegatus
TGTTGTTAAGTTAGAGCAAGCCTGTTTACAAAAGCAGATAGCGCAGGTTAGAAGTTTTCAAGTTGAGGAGACAAGAGTTCAGAGCTCATGGAAGCCAAAGCAACTACAATTTGTGCAATAAAATAAAGGAGAGGAAGGAGGTGCAAAACTCCAGAGATTCACAAAGCAGTTTCCTAGGCTTTTTGGCTGAATATTTATCCCAGCATACATGTGAGAAAAATATTTGAAGGCCAGGAAAAGAACTATCATATGGAGAAAACAGCACCACCTCTGAAGTTCACAGAGATCTAGGAATAGTTTGTTTTCCCAGTGGCCAGAGTAGAAAGATTTCCAAGTACATGAAGGTAGAATGCTGAGGTAGTCTTCAAAAGGCATTGCCCCACTAGCAGGGTCAAATTGGCCCTAGGACAAAGGCTATTCTGTACCATTCTAAAAATTTGAAATACAAGCCTTGGGGAAACAGACAAACAAACAAACAAACAAACAAATCTATTTGCAATAACTTAAATGTATCCAAGAACAAAGATTAAGAAAATGTGATGGGATATAGCCAAAATCCAGCACACAAAAGCACAATGTCAGGCATCTAATCAAAAATTGCCAAGCATTCAAAAGCAGGAAAACACATCCATACGAAGGAGGAAAATTAATCAGTAGAAACAACTGAGAAATGACACAGATAAAATTAGCATTAGACATTTAAAAAGCTATCTTAAATATACTATATATATTCAAATAGGTGAGGAAAATATAGACATGAGGAAGGAACGAAGGAGGAAAATTAATCAGTAGAAACAACTGAGAAATGACACAGATAAAATTAGCATTAGACATTTAAAAGGCTATCTTAAATATACTATATATATTCAAATAGGTGAGGAAAATATAGACATGAGGAAGGAAAAATGAAAGATATAAAAAGACTTAAATCTAATTTAATCCATAGGTAAAAAATAAATATGTATATACTTACACACATATGTACAAATATACTTAGACATGGAGATTAAGAAAAGATTAGTAACTGAGTTTAATGAAAAAAGTTTAGTGAACTTGAAGAAATGGCAACAGAAACTTTCCAAATGAAACAGAGAATGTAAATGAATGGAGAAAATAAACAGAGTATCAGTGAGCTTCGGGACAATATGAAGCAAATGTGCCTGCAATTGGAGCTCTAAAAGGAAAATAAGCAAGGGAAAGAGAAGCAACTTTCGAGACTTAATGGCCAAAAAAATTCCAAGAAAAAATTCTACTATGCAAGGAATAAAAAAAACCCAGAAAAGTTAAATATGTGGGTACAAATATATTTATTTTTACTCTTTTAAAAAGATTTATAAAAGTAGAAATTAGATATGTGGTAAAAATAACGTGAAGACTGAGAAGAGAAAAACTGTAGGTTATACTGATAAGGTACTTACATTTGTACAGTAAGTATTATTTAAAAGTGAACCATGATAATTAAAATATGTATCTTTTAAACCTTAGAGAAGTCACTTTATTTAAAAACATGAAATGACAAAATGAAATGTAGATAAAATAAATTTAAAATACAAAAGTAGATGTGAAAAGAAGAAATAAGGAACAAAGAATAAATGGGACAAAGGAAAATAAATAGCAAATGATAAATTTAACCTATCCATAATACTAACCATACTCAACATAAGTGGCCTAAACATTCCAAGTAAAAGGCAGAGATTCTCAGATGAGTTAAGAAAGCAAGCCTGTACTACCTGCTGCCAACATCAACAGTGAAAGAGAATACTTAAACAAAATAACATAAGTCAGTTAAAAGAGAGAGACACTAATAGAAATAAAGGTAGAATGGCTCAATGAAATTTGGCCACACGACATATTACCAGGAATGAGGAGCTACATTTCATAATAATAAAATGGTTAATATAATAAGAAGGCAGAACTTAAGAATTCATGTATAAAAAACTATTAGAAATAAAATGAAAAATAGAAAAAGCTACACCTGTGTTTGCAGATTTGACTACCCCCTCTCATTAATTGGCAAGACAAGTAGACAAAACATCAGAAGACTTGGACGACATTATCAGCCAACTTGACCTAATCGCCGTCTGTAGAAAACTCCCTCTCCTCAGTAAACTTTCTTTTCAGGTGCAAACAGAACATCTAACGAGATAGACAATATTGAGATACATAACAAATTTGAAAAAGATTAAAATCATACAAATTATGTTCTCTGAATTAAATTCAAAATTAATAAAAGTATCTGGAAAATTTCCCAATAATTTAATATTAAACAAAACACTTTTAAGTAACATTAATAAATGAAGAAATCAAAAGGGAATTTATAAAACATTGTGAACTGAATGTAATAAAAACAAATATTTTAAAATTTGTGGAATGCAGCTAAAGTAGGGCTTAGAAGGAAATTCATAGCATAAACACTTATAGTAGAAAAGAAAAAATTTCTCATGTAAGTGATCTAAGCTTCCACCTTAAATATCTAGCAAGAAAAAAAAAAGCAAATTAAATCTGAAGTAAGCAGAAAGAAGGAAATAATTGTGATAAGATCAGAAATCATTGAAATTAAAAAAAAAAGAATGCAGCATAAAATATATCATTGACACCAAAAGCTAGCTCCTTGAGTTGATCCATTTAATTCAAAATCATCTATTCATACTGTTGAAGGAAGAAAAGACAGAAAACAAACAAAATGGTCATAGATTTAATGACTAATATTTTAAATAGTTGAAACATTTCAAAATTACTTTATATAGTTAATGAAATTCCAATTCAAATAAAATATTTTTTGGTTTTAACCTTTGTAAACTGTTTATAAAATGTATATGGAATTTCAGTGGAAGAGAAAAAATAACTTAGGAGCTTATTAAGAGTTATTGAACAAGAGATAAACAAAAAAATGGAAAGAATTGGTGTCAAAAATGGATGCCCTACATATACAACCTCTTCATTTAGGACAATTAGGATACTGTAGAAAGCAGAAAAGAATAGCATTTTAAATAAATAGTGCTGGGGCAATTGGATATTAGTATCTAAAAATTAAAATGTGACAACATACACAAAAATTTATCCTATAGAGTGTAGGTCTAAGTTTTAAAGCAAACACAGTAATAATTCTAGAAGGGAATACAAGAGACTATGTTCATAGCCTCTATGGTTAAACATTTTATTAAAAAGGAAACAAAATTATGCTGACCACAGATTTGAGAAATTGGACTATGTTAAAATTAAGAACTTCACAATATATCATTAGAAAGGTGAAAAAAAAAGTGACATAGTGAAGAAAAAGATACATACTAAACATAAAACAAACAAAATGCAAAAAACACATACAAATCAATATGAAAATGACAAATGGGATAGAATTAAAAAAACAATTTATATAAGAAGATATCTATGGCCGATAAATCAGATAAAACTAAATAGTGTGAAGTAATGGCAAATTAAAATCACATCATGATAAAATTAATCATGCAAAACATGACTAAAATTTCAAAGGCTGACTGTACCACGTGTTCATGAATAGGTGAAACACATGGAAGTTTGGTAAACTGTTGGTAATAGTATAAATTATTAAAATCACCTTGAAAAAAAAATTGGCAATATCTTATGCTGAATATATATTTGCATGCCCTATGGCCAGCAATTCTTTTTTTTTTTTTAATTAATTTATTTTATTTTATTTTTTTTTATTTTGTCAATATACACTGTATATGATTATTATGGCCCATCACCGACACCTCCCTCCCTCCTCCCTCTCTCCCCTCCCCCCCAAGAATGTCCTTTCCGTTTGCTTGTTGTAACAACTTCATAAAAGTATAGTTGTTAT
>NW_007729469.1:52159-73534 GCF_000696425.1 Galeopterus variegatus
GCACGGCTCACAGGATCGCGCTGTCTCCTGGCACGGCCGCTCAGACCCGTCGCCATCTTTCCTTGGAAAACCTGGCCAGCAATTCTAATTGTAGAAATATACCCAACAGAAATGTGTATACAAAGACACATTTAAGAATTCTCATAGTAGCACTATTCCTAATAGTAAAAAAGTGGAAACAACCCAAATTACTATAACAGAATGAATAAACATATTGTTCTATATACATACACAGTATGTATTATTTAGCAATCAAACTGAGAAACTGCAGCAACTTGTGATAACATGGCATATGTTACAAATTTCAGTTGAGCAAGAGAAGCCAGGAACGACATCATACAAACTATGTGACACCTATTTTATAAAAATTAAAAAAATATCTACTCTAACTAAACAATGTAATAGTGATTATAGAAGTATGCTTTTATAATAAAATTATTAGGAAAAGCAAATAAATCATTACCATGAAACATAAGTTGCTAATAACTTAAAGTAGGGAAGATGATGTAATTAGGAGGAGGCACAGGGTGGATTTTCTTTGAAGTGTTTTCTATCTTCTCTTGGGTCAGGTTACACTGGCACTTCATGTAACACACTAAGAGGCATTTTTTTCATATATGTACTTTTTGCTGGGGATTGTAGTTTAGTTTAAAAAGTTGAAAAATATTTTTTAAAAATAAAATATTGGTAAACATTTTATATTCGAGTTGATACAACTCTGTTGGATAACCATTGTCATTAGCTAACAAGATGAAGATGTCAATAACCTATGACCCATCATTTTCTCTTTAACATATACAAATCAGAGAAACTTGCTTATTGTAAAGAGAGGCATGAACAATTATGTTAATAGCAGAACTCCCTAATGGCACATATTTAGAAATAAAAAAAAATACTGAAAAGAATGTGATTAAATTATGTAACAAGAATAAAATGGAACGATAAGGAGTAAAGGACATTGACTACTGGCTCATAAACATATTTCAAGACCATACTGTTAAAGCAAAAAACTGTTTTTAGATGCAAAGTAAACAATATATCGTTTAGCAGTACAAACATATGTAGTAAAACCAAGAAATTTTGCCTCAGGGAGTGGGAAATGAATCAGGTCAGAAATGGACACAATAGTGGACTTAATTTGAAAGAAACAAAATGCTCTATTTCCTAAAATGAATAATGAATACATGGATTAAAATGATATTTTTATTGTTTCCTTTAAAAAATAATATTGCTGGGTTGTCGAACCATTTGTCATCCAATTGCTGCCCATCCTTTACATCTTATTCTTAACAAATTATTTAGAAAATAGCTTCATATAAGATTTACTCATATACATGTATGCTATATATAGTTATTAAGCTGAATATATTTAGAAAAATTAAGCAATTCAGTATTTCTTCCAACTTCTATTTTATGAGTTACTGTCTATTTTCAATAAAAATAATGAATTCTTTATGATAAAGCTTTTATATATTAAGAAATATCTTTCCATATTTTACTATTAATCATAACGTCAGAATTATGGATGATAATTTAAGGAATCTAAAGGAAATAAGACATACATTATGCAGTGAGGCTTTGTATATTTTCTCTTTTGCATATTGTCAGCACCTGCAAATTATTGATTGGAATCAGCCGGATACACATTCATGCAATCAGGAAAAGATCACTTTTATCAATGGTAGGGAATATTGAACATACTGTGCTCACAGAGAAACTTTTGTCCTCCTTTTGAGTAACTCAGCCTAGCACATGCCTGCATCATGGCCTATATTCACATTGTTTTGCCCATCCCCCTCTCTTCTTTATTGGGGAACAAATAAATACATTTATGATGCACTTTTGCAAAACGTGTATGTGAGAATTTGGGGCTGAAAATAGGGGTGGAGATGGGACATTTCTATTAAATGGAGAGGATATAAGAACTTTCTGAATCAGTTTACTGCAGTATAAAAAATTAGTAAGTTACATTCTTTCTGAAAGAGTCTCAATATTTACAACATGTCTGTATTAGTCTGTTTCTGTTGCTTATAACAAAATATCTGGAACTGGGTGATTTATAAAGAAAGCAATATTTATTGCTTGCACGTTTGGAGGCAGGGAAGTCAACAGTGCAAGGAATACGTCTGGTGAGGGTCTCCTCTGGTGGTGTCTTTACAAAAATGCAGGGGTCTCACATGGCAGAAAATGGCAGGGCAGAGAGAGAGAGACAGCTCCTCATGTGCTCTCCTTTTAAAGCTCCCAGAAACACTTCCACTACTACCATTAAACCGTCAATCTAATCACCTCTTCAAGGCCCTGCCTTTCAATTACATAACAGGATTTCCCACTCAACGGTTACAGTGGGGATTAAGTTTGGGGGGGAAATTCAACCCAAGGCAATGTCAAACTGATACTGACATCTTATTTCCTATACTACGCTACTTTAATTCATGTCTTGTAGAGGAGAACTTAAATCTCTTCTCAACACATGCCCCCTAAATTTATTTCTCAATGACCACAAAGCAAAGCCTCTTGCACTCTTGAAAAATGTTTGCATTATTATTTATCCTTACTGTTGTCCTTAAGTTGCCCTGAACCTACTCAGATGAGAACATTATTATTCAAACTCATGAAAACATAACCTGAGATAACTTTGAGATAACATTGTTAATACAGGGATTTGTTGTTTTTGCTGGATTTCTTTCTTATTTTTTTCTTTAAATTTTTTTTGTATTTCTAGCTTATTTTATGTGTATATATACACGCATCTATGTATATATGTGTGTGTGTGTGTGTGTGTGTGTGTGTGTGTGTGTGTATGTGTGTATTTAACTCAGGCCACAATTTTTAGCCTTTCAGCCAGGCAACCGATTTATATAAATATTATTTGAGATATGTACTGGGCTGTTGTGATGTTTTATCATCAGAATTTAGTTGGCATGTGTGAGTTTTTTAATGATCTTATTTTAAAAATAAAAGACACTGAGAATAGGAACTTCTTGTCAACCTGGTTCTGTGAATTCATATTATAAAGTAACTTTTAAATGAAAATAAATAGAAATCACATGTAAAGCATAAAAACAGAAATTTTAATATATATTAATGTAATATATACATACATTATATATGTGTATGTGTGAGTGTAGCCTCAATTAACAGAAAAGAAAACATATCAACAGGTCTTGAAGAGAAAATATAAAAAAGTCATTCCTGGAAACAGCATAGAAACTAGGGATCTTTCTTAATGCAAGTTCAAAGCAAGAAGTGATTAGCACCAAAAGTTTCCACGTGAGCCAACCTCATTGCTTAAAGCCAGGGGATGGGGTTAGGCTAGTCACCCAAGAAATTATATTTGAATTATAGGTTTTCTGGGGTTATAGTTGAACAAATGTCACATGCCTTTGACTGAATTTAAAGAGTAAAGCTTTATTAAAACTGACCTATGACTTGAGGGAATTTGACATATCTGACTAATTTTCATTGCTTGATAGGGCACAGGGAACAGGAGAAAGATACCAGGACCCAATCAAATTGGCATATGATTGGGTGCATCCCATCATAAATACAGGACCATAGAAAATTGAATTGGCTATAAATTTACTACCCAGGAAAAGTTAAGACAAATTGCTTGAGTGGAAGGAAAAAAATTTCATTAATCTTTAATAAGAACTTATAGCCATAAATGGTCTTCATATGAGTTTGCTCTCAAAAGACTGCCTGAGTAGTCCACAATACTTTAGGCCAAATATTAAGTTTGAACAAAGTCCTTGTTTATAGTGTTCTCAAGTGTCTAGAAGATGCAAATAAAAATCTTCCCTACACCCACTTTCAATCCAAATTACAAGGAATTTCCACAAATAAAATTCTAAAAAATTTGAGCTCCAAGTCCAACCTCACAAATCACCCAAGAAAATGAGTTCAGTGAGTAAATCCTGAAAGACAACAGGCAACCATATCACACACCGAATGCTGCAAAGATCAGAGACAAAATATATAACTAATACGTATATATGCATGACGTTTCTTCAAAGAGTTGGTGGAAAGATAGAATTAAAGGATAATACAAATCTTTCCATGAACTTTTTGAAGTATTCTCACATATATACATGAAAAGGGCAATACGTTAGTTAAGAAACCATTGGAGAGGAAACGATAAAACTTCTAGAAAAATAGTATAATTGATATTTAAAACTCATTGAATGTATTTAAGAGCAGAATACAAAAAGAGAAAATTCATGAAATAAAATATAGAAATTAAGAATTTATCTAGAAAAAATACAAAAAGACAGACGCATGGAAAGTAAGGAAAAGAGGCTGAGCAATAGAGGATAGACTGTTAAGTTCTAAGATATATTCAATTTGTTGTTTTAGAATGGAGAGAAAAAAAATAGGAGAGATGCAATGCATAAAGACATATTAGCCAAGAATCTTCCATGACCAGTGAAAGACATGAATTGTCAGATTCAGAAGGCAAAATAAATCCCAATCAGGCTAAAAAATGTTTCCACCCAAATATGTTATGATAAAAGTGAAAAATATAAAGACAGAGAACATCAAAGGAACTAAAGAACAATACATGGATTATCTACTTATACAAATGAAAAAAAATTGAGCTGATGGTTTTCATCACAAACAATGAATGCTACTGAAAATGTCTATTATATTCTGAAATAAAATAATTATTTGCATACTACACAATATATTTACATACCAAACAAACATATCTTTTAAGAATTAAAGTGAAATACATAATGTTTGAGGGAAAAAAATTGGCACCAGTAAATCCTTATCAAAAGAAGTTCCAAATGATATATTTCATGTATAAGAAGAGTAACCTCAGAAGTAATCAAACCAACAGTCCCAGTGGAGTCTCCTTAACAAAAGACCCTTGATATGACCCAGGGAAAAGGTTTTGTGTTTAAATAAATATGAGAAAAGTCAGTCTTTCAAGATTTGCAATAAAAGCAGAATACTAGCAAGATTCTGACCAGATATCAGAGAAAACATCTGTTAATGAAAAATGAGCATTATCCAAATATAACACCATAAAATCAAACATTTTTTACCTGTGAATAATTGTTAATATCTCAGAGAGCATACTTTTGGAAATATGGGCTTTTTTTTTTTCCAAGTCAAAAGTTTAAAAATATTTCTAAACAAGAAAACAAACAGGGCCGGCCCGGTGGCGCACTGGGTAGTGCGGCGCTCCCGTCCGAGGGTTCGGATCCCACATACAGACCGGCTCCCGCTCACTGGCTGAGCGAGGCGCGTAATAACTTCGTATAGCATACATTATACGAAGTTATACGAACGAAAGTTAGATTTAAGGAAGAACTTTCCTTAGGGAAGAGACAGAGTGTAGAGAGGTTAAGACCATATGCTGAGGAGTCAGACTGCTTGGTTTTGCCACTGTGTGACCCTGGGTAAGTTGTTTAACCTCTCTGAGCCTCAGTTTTGTCATCTTTATAATGGGCATAACAGCATCTGCTTTATAAGATTCTTGAGACAGATGAGTGAAATGTAAGGCTCGTGGAACAGTCAGGCACAGTAAATGCTTACTAAGTGTTTACAGTGGTGAGCAGAAAAGCACAAGACACATGACAAGTCACCCAAACAAATAAAGCACATAAGAAGAGATTAACAGACATGGAAGTCATTTATCAAAATACAAAAAGAAAAACAGGGGCCTAAAGCAGGAACCGAGGGCCAGCTCCCTCCACCCGGATGATGAAGGCAAGGAACATGGCGAAAACACACCACTTCCTCATGGATGGCACACCACAGTCACTGCCACAGCCATGGCTACTGCAAGAGTCACCAGCAGAGACCTGAAAAAGAAGGGGACGTCTCTCTCATCAAAGCCCACTCCAGCGTAATAGAAGTAACTGCTCTACCATACCCCTGCAGTATTACTGATTTTAGTAATTTCTGTCCTGTCTCTTTTTTTCTTAGTCTAGATAAAAGTTTGCAAATTTTGTTTATTTTTTTCTTTAAAAGAATCAAAAAAAGAAAAGAAAAGACTATTAAGCAGTCTACAAAACACCATTGCTATATATTTTTTAATCAAACATTAACTTTACCTAATTGTTGTAGGGTATAATAATCTTTATATATATTGTGTAACTCATTAAATATGTAGCAATCATTCATTTTCTTTTTTTTTTTTTGTCTTTTTTTATCTTTTTCCGTGTCTGGCAACGGATTGCAACCCTCAGTGTTGCCCCCGTACCGGACCGGGGACTGGCAACGGGATCACAACCCTCGGCGTTGCTCCCGCGCCTCGCTCAGCCAGTGAGCGGGAACCGGTCTGTACGTGGGATCCGAACCCTCGGGCGGGAGCGCCGCCGCGCTTCCCAAGCGGTGCACTATCCAGTGCGCCACCGGGCCGGCCCGCAATCATTCATTTTCTATGGCAGATTTGTTATGGGAGATTGAAATCAAGCTGAAAACTCATTTCTCATTATGAAAAAATATATTAACATGGGAATATAAAATTGTACAGACACTTTTGTAAACAGTTCAGCTATTTCTCAAACAATAGAGTTACCATATGACCCACAAATTCCTAGTTGTACACTCAGGAGAAATGAAGATATAGCCATACAAAAACTTGTACCCAAATGTTTATACCAGCAACATTCATAACAGCCAAAAAGTATAAACAAGCCAAATGTCCATCAACAGGTGATTGAATAACCAAGATGTGGCATATCCATGCAATGGAATATTATTTGGCAATTGAAAATAATGAAGTGCCAGGACATGCTACAATGTGGATAACCCTGAAACACTACGCTGAGTGGAAGAAGCTAGTCAAAGGACTGAGTCCTGTGTTTGTCTTCAGCTATACTCACATGCAGTTGATATTATAGGATTGGTGAACTTTATATTATTAATTTTTGAGTTTTATTTTAGAGGCAAGTCCAGATTTGTTCCCTTATAAATTAAGATCATTGATTTTCCTATTATGAAAAATTCAATTGGGAAATTTAAAATAAAAAACTTCTCATCATTTCAGACAGAAATTATTCCATATGAAAAACAAAAACAAAAAAAGAAAGAAGAAACCCTGTTCTTTTGATGCAAGCTTATAATGACATGAATCCCACATCCCCATCAATGTAAATATTTAATGGTAATTCAATAAAATTCAAACTGTGTTTTTATTGATGCTGATGATATGATAGACAAATTTATCTGGATGTTTATTAAGGTGAGAATAATAAAACTTTTTTTAGAAAAAATAAATAATAACAGGTATTTGCATTCCCAGATGTCATAGTATTTTAGAGTTAACATTATTCATATTGCATGGGGGCTTTTGTACAGAACATAAATGCAGAAAGATTATGGAAACCAAAAAAGGCAGGGAAAAGCCCTCCCTATATAGAACAATTTAATTTACAGAACAAAGGTATTTAAATTAGTAGCCAAACAAAATAATAAATGATGCTGGAATTTCTTGTTATCTATATAGAGAAAAAGTTACAGTGTATTCTGCCAAACATCATTCACAACCACTAGTTACATAGATTGTGAAGATATTATAGTTTATATTAAAATGATACAAAATGGAAATTAATATGGTTTATTTAAGATAAGAAATGCAAGATAAGAAAAGAAAAATGGTAAAAGATTAATTGATATGTTTATCAATAATAAATCCATGCATTCCATATGATTATAAAAAGTTTAAATTGACATTGAAAAAAACTAAAAAATAGATTCTTATTACACAAAGAACTCAAACATTTACTATATAAATCCTTCTTACAAATCAGAAAAGAAATAATAATTCAATTTACTAAAGGAAAACCAATTTATATTTATACAGACCTGCATCTATTCAAGTACTTAGAAGTTAAATAGTTAGAAAGCATTATTCTAGATTAACTTGATGCTTGGGGGGTCCAATAAATCTCAAAACAGATTTAAATTCTGTTTTCCAGTTCACCATTTAGTAGCTATACAAACTAATCTTTATTTTTTACATTTAAAAAATAATAATAATAAAGAATGGTGACATTAGCAGGAAGATGAAACAGGACTTTTTCTGATAGGACTGGCAGATTCTAGATTCCAGAGGACCACTGAGGACAAAGATAATAATCTGCATTAACACAAAGTTTTGAGAGGCCCCAGAACCTTTGGCTAAGCTGCTTGGTGAGAGTCTTCATTTGTATGAGGACAGTCTGTGAAGAGTAGGAGAGATGGCTGTTTTGTCCAATGTGTAGACACCAACAGACTCAAAGAAAATGAAGAAAGGGAAATATGTTACAAACAAGACAACAAATCTCCAAAAATGGAGATATATGACTCAACTGAAAAAGAATTCAAGATAACCATAATAAAAATACTCAAGGATGTCAGGAGAACAATACATGATCACAGTGAGTACTTTAACAAAGAGATAGAAAAGATAAAAAAGGTAACAAACAGAAATCATGGGCCTGAAGAATATAATAATTGAACTCAGAGATTCATTAGAGGTGTTCAACAGCAGACTAGATGAAACAAAGGAAACAACAATGAATTCAAAGACAGGTAACAGGAAATTATGGAGTCAGAAGAGCAAAAATAAAAAAGGGTGAATGAAGAAATCTTCATTTCTTAAGAGACTTGTGGGAAATCATCAAGCTTACCAATATACTAGGGGTCTTCAAAAAGTTCATGGAAGATGGAATTGAAAGATAAAAATAAAAATATAAACTTTGCTTCTCAACATAAACTCTGTCATGTTCAAGACACTTTTGTTAAGTGATGATACCAGCCACTTAGTCCATCCCTAAAAAACTGAGGATTTTTGGAATTAACTATATCAGTACAGTCTTTTGTACATTATTAATGAAAGAAAAATGGGTGCCCTTTACAATTTTTTTTAAGACTAAGAAACAAGAAGAAGTCAGAAGGAGCTAAATCAAGACTGTAAGTTCCTAAGGCCTAATGACTCCCCATCAAAACTCTCACAAAATTGCCCTTGTTCAATGAGAGGATTGAGCAGGAATGAGCAGGAATTGTGGTGGTGGAGAATAATTTTCTGGTGAAGCTTTCTTAAGCATTTTTCTACTAAAGCTTTGGCAAACTTTCTCAAAACACTCTCATAATGAGCAGATGTTATCATTCTTTGGTCCTCCAGAAAATCAACAAGCAAAATGCCTTGATCATCCCAAGAAACTGTTATGACCTTTGCTCTTGATCAGTCTGCTTTGGCTTTGACTGGACCACTTCCACCTCTCAGTAGCCATGGCTTTTTCTTGTCTTCAGGATTATACTGTTAAGGCCATATTTCATCTTCTGTTACAATCTTTGAAGAAATACTTCAGGATCTTGATCCCACTTATTTAAAATTTCCATTGAAAGCTCTGCTTTTGTCTGCAGCTGCTCTGAGAACAACATTTTTAGCACCCATTGACCGAAAAGTTTGCTTAACTGTAACTTTGAAGTCAGAATTGTGTGAGCTGAACCAATTGAAACGTCTATGGTGCTGGCTATTATTTCCACTGTTAATTATCAGTTCTCTTCAAGTACAGCACAAACAAGATTAAATTTTTCCTTCCAAATTCATGTGGATGGTCTGCTGCTGCAGGCTTTATCTTCAACATTGTCTATCCCTTCTTGAAACAATTAATCTACTTGTAAACTGCCGATTTCTTTGGAATATTGTCACAATAAACTTTGTGCAAAGCATCAGTGATTTCACCATTCTTCTACCCTATCTTGACCATAAATTTGATGTTTGTTCTTGCTTCAACTTTAGTAGAATTTATGTTGCTTTGATATAGGCTCTTTTCAAATGGATGTCTTAACCTTCTTGGTGCCTCAAAATAGACCATGTTCAGACATGTTATAACAAGTTAGTATAAGTTTATTTCAGTGCAAAAATTTTGCAAACCATGCATAGTTTTTTCATGAACTTTTTGAAAATTCTCATAAGTATCATGGAAGTCCGAGAGAGAGAAAAAAAGGCGAAAGGGGTAGAAAGTGTATTTAGAGAAACAATGGCCAAAACCACCTCAAATCTAGGAAAGAAAATGGACATCCAGTCTCAGAAAGCCCAACAAATGTCAAATAAGATGAACCCATATAAGTCCACAATAAGACACATTATAACCTAACTGTCAAAAGTCAAACAGAATTTTTAAAGCAGCAAGAGAAAATTGACTTGTCATGTACATTTGAGCTCCTATGATCTTATCAGTTGTTTTCAAAGTAGACACATTGCATCCAGAAGGGAGTAAGATGATGAATTCAAAATGCTGGTAAAAACCCTGCCAGTCAAGAACACTATATGTGTCAAACCTGTCCTTAAAAAATGGAAAGATAAAGACTTTCCCTCATGAATAAAAACTAATGTTGTTTATTAACATTAAACCCACGTTACAAGAAATGCTAAAGAGAGTCTTCATTTTAAAATGAAAAGACCCCAAATAGCAATAAGAAATCATATGAAAGCATAAATCTTGCTGGTAAAGGTAAGCATATACACAAATACAGAACACTGTTGTATTAGTTTTCTGTTGTTGATGACAGATTACCTGAATCTGGGTAATTTATAAAGGAACATGACTTATTTCTTACAGTTTGGGAGACTAGGAGGTCCGTGGTTGAGGGAGCACATCTGGTGAGGGCCCTCTTCTTGATGGCAACTCTTTACAGAGTCCCATTGTGATGCACAATATCACATGGTGAGGGCTAAGCAAGAGTGTGGTAACTTGCTTCTTCCCCTCCTTATAAAACCATGAGTGCCACATTCATGATGACCTATTTATTTATTAACCCACTTATCCTCTAACCAATTAGTCCATGATTGAATTAATCCATTCATGAGTGTAAAACCCTCATGATCCAATCGCCTCCCAAATTCTCTACCTTTCAACACTGCCACATTGAGGATCAAGCTCCCACATGAGCTTTAGAGGGGACAAACATCCAGACCATACCAAGTGTAATACTGTAACAGTGATGGATAAATCACCTTAAATTCTAGCATAGAAGTTAGAAGACAAAAGTGTTTAAAACAACTATAATTAAAAAAATATTTTCATAGACATAAAATATAAGAGGTAAACTGTGACACTGATAACATAAAGTGTGTGGGGGGAGAGAAGTAAAAATGTAGAGTTTTTGTATGTGGTTGAAGTAAAGTTGTCACAAGCTTAAAAAAGACTGTTATAACCATAAGCTGTGTTATGTAAGCTCCATGATAATCAAAATAAAATACCTATAGAAGATACATACACACAGAAAAAAGATATTCTATGAAAATAGTAACTAAAAATGAGAAGTAGTAGTTATACTCATGTAAAAAAAGTAGACTTTAAAACAAAAACTGTCACAAGAAAGAAAAAAGAACATGTAAATACGAAAGAGTAAATTCAACAGGAAGATATAACTATAATATCATATAACATATAATACATGTGCAATCAACACTAAAGCACCAAAATATATAAAGCAAGCATTGACAGAATTGTACTTAGAAATAGACAGCAATGCAATAATAGTAGGGACTTCAGTATCCCACTTTCAATTATGGATAGAACATCCAGACCAAAAAATAAACAAGGAAACAGTGCATTTGAACTTAACACTATAGCACAAATAGACATAACAGAACTCTACAAAACATTCTGTCTAACAGCAGCAGAATATATATTTTTCTTAAGTGCACACAAAACATTCTTCACTATAGGTCACATACTAGTTGCCCAAATAAGTCTTAACAAATTTAAGAAGACTGAAATCATATCAAGTTAGAATTCATTCAATAAAAAATGGAATTACACCAGAAATTTACTTCCCAAAGGAAAATTGGAAAATTTAAATATGTGGAAATTAAACAACACACTCTTAGGCAACCACTGGGTCAAAGAGGAAACCAAAAAAGGACTTAGTAATTACCTTGGCACAAGTGGAAATGAAAACACATTATACCAAAACCAATGCATGCCACAAGGGCAGTACTAACAGGAAAGTTTATAGCAATAAATACTTTAGTAGAAAAAAAGAAAGATCTCAAGTAAACAATCTAATTTACACCTCAAGAAAGTAGAGAAGAAAATCAAACTAAGCTCAAAGTTAACAGAAGGAAAGAAATACAAAATTTAAAGCAGAAATGAATAAAATGACAAATACAAACATAGAAAAAATTCACCAAAACTAAGAAATGATTTTTGAAAGGTTAAAAAAATTGACAAACTATTAGCTAGACTAACTCAGACAAAGGAAAGAATACTCAAATAGATAAAGTCATAAATGGAAAGGGTTCATGAGACCACGATATGAGCAAATTTATGTCAACAAATTGAAGAATTTGGGGGAAATGTATATACTCTTATAAACATACAAACTTTGAAGACTGAATCATGACAAAAGAGAAAATGTGAACAGGTATATAACTAGTAATGATTAAATCAGTACTCAAGAATTTCCCAACAAAAAACAGCCAAGAATTAGATGGATTCATCACTGAATTCTATCAAATACTCAAGGAAAACTTAATGAAAAATTTTCTCTATTTCTTCCAAAGAATTACAAAGGATGGAATACATCCAACTCATTTTATAAAAACAGAATTGCTTTGATATCAGAGACACGCAAAGACACTACAAGAAATGAATATTCCTGATGAACATAGATAGAAAATTATTGACAAAATACTAGCAAACTGAAGTCAACGGCACATTAAAAGGATCATACACCTTGACCCAATGGGATTCATCCCTGGATTGCCAGGATGGTCCAACATAAGAAAATTTATTAATGTAATGCACCACACACAAAAACATGAAAAATAAAAACTACACGATCATCTCAACAAATGCAAAAAAGCATTTAACAAAATTTATAACCTTTTCATGATAAAAACTCTCAACAAACTAGAAGTAAAGGTAAATTACCTCAATATTATATACAATGTTATATAGACTGTATATGACATATGTATGTGATATTATATATGTTATATATAGGCTATATATGAAAATCCCACAGCTGACATCATATTCAATAGTATCTTTTCCACTAAGATCAAGAAAAAGGAAAAGATGCCGACTCTTATCACTTCTATTCAACAAAGTACTAGAAGTCCTAGTCACAGCAATTAGGTAAGAAAAAGAATTAAAGGCACCCAAATCAGATGGGAAGAGGTAGAATTATCTACGTTTTCAGATAACATGATCTTATATTAAGAAAACTCTAGAGACTCTACAAGGAAACTGTTAAAACTAATCAATTTAGTAAAGTCATAAAGATATAAAATCAACATAGGAAAATTAGTTTTGTTTCTACACACTAACAGCAAACTGTCTGAAAAATCAAGAAAACAATTTCATTTATAAAGCATGAAAAATAACAAATACTTAGGAATAAACTTAACCAAGGAGGTAAAAGACTTATAGACTGAAAACTATAGAAAAATTGTTGAAAGAAATTAGACACAAATGGAAAGACGTTCCATGTTTAGGGATTGAAAGACTCAATATTTTTTAAATGGCCATACTACACAAAGAGATTTACAGATTCTTTCCAATATCTCTCAAATCTCAGTGATAATTTTTGCAGAAATATAAAAAAACATTGTAAAGTTTGTATAAAACCGAAAAGAACCTAAACAAATGGAACAATTTTGAGAAAGAAGAGTAAAGCCAGAGTTGTCACACTTCTTGATTTCAAAATCTATTATAAAGCTACAGTTATTAAAACAGTACAGTACTGGCATAAAGGCAGACATATAAGCAAATGGAACAGTATACAGAGTGTATATGGCAACTGTTCTTCGACAAATGTATCAATAATACACAATGAGGGAGTGACAAGTGGTGCCGGGAGAACTTGTTATCCACATGCAAAAGAATGAAATCGGACCACTATTTTACACTACACAAGAATCAACTCATGATGGATTAAAGACTTAAGTATAAGACCTGAAACTGTAAAGCTCCTAGAAGGAAACAGGGGAAAACCTTCATGACATTGGAGTTGGCAATAATTTCTTTGATATGACACCAAAAGACAGGCAACAAAAGCAAAAATAGACAAGTGGGATTGCATCAAGGTGGGAAGGCAACCTACAGAATGGGAGGAAAAATTTTCAAGCTGTGTCTGATAATAGATAAATATCCAAAATACATAAGAAACTATTTCAATTCAATAGCAACCCCCCCCCCAAATAACGCAATTAACAAATAGGCAAAAGACTTGAATAGCTATTTCTGTAATGAAGGTATGTGAATTGCCACAGGTGTATGAAAAGTTGCCCAACATCACTAATCCTCAGGGAAATGCAAATCCAAATTACAATGAGATTTCACCTTACATCTATGAGTATGGCTACTGTCAGAAAACAAAAGCTAACAAGTGTTAATAAGGATGTGAAGCAATTGGAACTCTGTACACTGTTGGTGTGAATGCAAAATACTGAAACTGCTTTGGAAAGCCACATGAAGGATCCTTAAAAATTAAGAACAGAAAAACCATTTGTTCTAGCAATCCTTCTTCTGGGTGTTTATCCAAAATAATTGAAATCAGAATTTTGAAGAGATATTTGTACTTCCATGTTCATTGCAGTACTATTCACAATAGCCAAGATATGAAAACTACCTAAATGTTCATCGACAGATGAGTGGACAAAGAAAACAGGGTATATATAATACAATGGAATATTATTTGATCTTAAAAACAGAAATCCTGCCATATGTGATAAAATGGATAAATCCTGTGGAAATTATGCTAAGTGAAATAAGCCAGTCTTCAAAGGGCAAATACTGCATTATTTCATTTATATGAGGTCCGTATAAAGTAGTCAAAAACATAAAAGCAGAGAGTTGAATGGTGGTTGCTAGGGTCTGCGAATGGGGCACATGAGGAGTTGCTATTCAGTGAGTATGCAAGATAATTTAGTTCTAGAAAACTGTTGTACAACATTGTACCTAATGTTAATAATACTTCATGGACTTAAAAATTGTTGAGAGGGTAGATCTCATGTTAAGTGTTCTTATGATAATAAAAAATTAAATAAATGATAAAGAAAACTAGTAAGAGGATTATTGTATTAGAAATTATGCAGAAACATCACATTCGCACACAAGTGAAAGTGCAATTTTTTTTCAAATGCAAATCCGAGTTATAAAATTAAACAGGAATATTTAAAATTTAAAGATGGTGTTTCTAAGGGTGTAGTGAAATGTGTAATTTAAAATATTCTAGCAGCAAAGTAAATGTGTAGACATTTTCCATAGAGATATTTGGCATTATGAATCAAATAATTTATAATATACATTCAGTTGACCCCACAATTCTACACTTGTGAATTTATTAAGACATTTTTATATATTTGAAGATTGATTTATTCTCAACAATGTGTATTGTCTTTTTGCAAGAGATGCAGCTTCAGGTAAATAGTGATAGATCTGTGTATATACACTGGTTAGTACAGACATATTGTATTGTAAGACCAAAAATTTCAGTGCTGTCTTGACACCTTTAAGCCTCATGGGACCCCCAAAGGCCTAATTATTGCTTCTCCTCTTGCAGTATATGCCCCTCTACCAAATGGAAAAGGCTCTCCACCTGGCTAGTTTCTTCATAAGTTGGATCAACTGTACCTAATCTGTCCCTCAATGTAGGTTTTTATCTTCTTGCCAGCATGTGGAATTAGTCAAACAAACAAATTACACCCTCCTGCAAGTACCAGGCACCCATCCTTCTTGTTACTATAAAGCCTTCATTCCACAGACCCTGCTGGTCACTCTGCTCCTGAAATGCAACCATCATGTGGCCCTGAATGGTGCGTGGTGTTCTCCCCCCCAGGCTATGACCTTATGTGACTAATACATTCCTATCAATCTCATTTCTCCAATGATGAGGGTTGGGTATTCAGCATCTCAAGCTGTTTATGCTGGGAGGGGATCCCACTCTGACCAATGGGGTGAATAGGAGGCAGTTAGAACATTTATTATTATACTTCAAAAAGTCTGTGAAAAAATATAATTAAAATATAATGTAGTCTTTCCATGAACTTTTCGAAGTACCCTGGTACTTCCTTGCTTTATTGGATAAATGTCCGGCTTACAGAGAATGACACCTTGGTAACAACTATTACATCTAACACAGAGATCCTGGTTTGTAACACTACTCTCCCATTAAAGGAACTGGGGTTCCTTGGAGAAATGGATGATTCTAGGGCTGGAGCATGAAATACACAAAATGAACCTGGAGCGTCTGGTAGTGCAGAAAGTAAGGAATTACTTAAAGACTCCACAATGATGGAGCTCTGTCAAAGAACACAGGAGCCAAATATAAGAGCTCCCTGTGGCTCAAGCTAAAATAATCTGAACAAAATAAATACAGTAGTATTGGACTATAGGCACACAGTATAAAATAAATATCTGTGAATCCATATTAATATGAATAACTGATTGATTGAATGAATGAAGAAGCAAATAGGAAGGGATACACAAATCTTCCAACTCCTGTGCAGAGAAATTTTCAATAATTTACGTAGATACTCAGTCCTCACAAAGGTGCAGCATAACTCCCCTTAACTGTGGCTGCACATAGTAATCTTTCTTCAAAGAAGAATACTTTATAAAAAAGGGGCAAAAAAAGAGTAACTGTATGGTGGATGTTGACTTGGCCAGGGAATCAAGGCCAACAGTGATAAGTCATATCCACGGTATGTACCCCTGATATAATGTGATGGGATGACACTGAACTTCTCTGCTCTTCATACCCCCCAAATCTGTAACCCCAGAATGGAGTTATACTTCTGTGGTCTTTCTTCTAGAAATCAATAAGGCCAGTATAATTGTGATAAAACTGTACTACAAAACCAAATTAAGGGGCTTTCTATAAAATATCTGACCAGTACTACGCCTACTTACAAGGTCATCAAAAATAAGGAAATCCTGACAAATTGTCACAACCTAGAGAAGCCTAAGGAGACATGACGACTAAATGTAACATGGTATCCTGGATAACATCAAGGGTAAAAGGGGGGCATGTGGTAAATACTAAGGAAACCTGAATAAAGTGTGGCCATTAGTTAGCAATAATCTATGCCTATTTGTTTATTAGTTGTGGCAAATGTAAGAGTCAACAATTGGGAAGATTGGGGATAGAAACTCTGTACTATCATTGCAACTTTTTTGTGCATCTAAAACAAGTCTAAAATAAAAAAGTTTACTTTTAAAATTGAATAAATGTTTAAATTTATTCCAAATATACCAATTGTATAAATGCCACTTTCCTAGTTTTGATAATGTACTGCAACTAAATAAGGGGTTACCACCGCGAGAAGCTGGGTGAAGGATTCATGAGACCATGTGCTCTTTTTGCAACTTCCTGTGAATCTATAATTATTTCAGAATAAAAAGTTAAAAATGCTTTCTCTCTAAAAAAAATAAATGCAACTTTTTCACAGGTTAAACCCTGTGAAACTGTCAATATTTTATTGTTCTTAACCTATTGAAATGGTGATCTCATGTTTATGTATTAATGGAACAATGGAAGGGATCTGACATTTATTAAGTTTGGAGACCCTCTTCCTTTGCTTTGTGTTTAAATTGTGGGAACTTACATAGACTATGGCACCAGGGAGGGAATTCTGTATGCAATTATTTTGGGTCATTGGCCCAGTGACAGTATAAGCAAAATCTTATTCTAAGTCTGAAAACTTGTAAGGATAACATTTAATGTAGACTTTTAAAATTGCCATGATCTGAAAATGTAATGTATCTTAGATACTCGAGATAGAAAAACCTTGGATAACATAGCTAATCCTGGTTAAAATAAGTAAGAGAAGCTTCTATCCGCTCTTAGAAATGAGTATCAGTATACAACTGTGATATTTTAATTCTTTTTGTATCTTAAGTGATCAAAATAAAATTTTATGCAGGAAAATATGGCAGTGCGGATTGGGAGACATATAAATAGAAATAAAGACTAAGTAATATTCTTATGCTTTTCAGGAGTTTGGAGATTCTGATTTATGTTACACTATGGTAAAGAAATATGCTTGAAATTTTGTGCTTAAATTTACTAGCTACCATTTAGAAAATCAGTAAAATATATAACTTCAAAAGCAATAGTAATAAAAAAATACCAAATGTGAGAATAGGATAGAAAAGGGCATTGAGAAACTATAGAAATTAGAAACACAAAATGAGAGAGTAAAATAATTTCAAATATATTGGGACTTGTAGCAAATAGAAACAAGCTAAAATCACCTCATAAAGTGCAGATAATGTCAGATCGTACTAAAATAAACATTTAAAATTAATTATGATTTATTCTGAACAATCAAAAATATAGAGAGAATTGGAAAATAAAGATGCAAAAATGTTAACTACAGGAAAAATTCTAATATTTTAACCCCAGGATGAAGAAAACTGGAATATCGATATGAATAAAGGACCAAATAGATTTCAATATGAAAAGCATTAAAGGTGAAATACTGTTTTATTCGGTAACAAGTACCTCTTTGCCAATATTATGCACTTGTATCAACTAAACAACCTGGCTTTGAAAGATATATACAGCAAAATTTGGCAAAAACCAAGATAAACTAGATACATCAAGGGAAAAATTAGAAATGTTAAATTGCAAAAGAAATGAATTGCCAAGTAATAACTTTGTGCCATATGTGTGTGTGTGTGCATGTGTATGTGTGTGTACACCTCTGACACAGAAAATATATATGAATCTTACTAAAATCTAGGCAACAGAGTGTCAAAATATTGCAAAGAAATAACGAAATTCAGTCAATGTTACCTGACCACAAACTAACCAAGGAAAAAAATAACCAAAATTGAAGTCACTTGGAAACCACAGACTACCCTTAATGCATAGGCTGTAAAGTGATCGTTGAAATTACAATTATATACATTTACATACACACACATAAAATACAGAGTTATATAAATGTAATTATAAGTATGTATTTATGAACTTTAGACCTTTGGACATTCTATCCACATTCTAATTCTTTGGATATTTTACCCAAGAGACTGCAAAAGTCTTCAAAGCAGAAAGATTTGCCCAGTGTTGCTGCCTGCACTTGGCCCAAGAGGAGAAGGAACTTAAAGAAAATGAATGTCCGGTGCTTGATGACCATTAATGAGTTAATGAAGAAACATTGTCCAACATATTTCCTACACTGACACGTTAGCACAATCCTCTGCTGTGAGAAAGAATGAATGAATGGCCGGACAGTGGCAAAAATTTTACCCCACAGGAATTTTCTCCATACCAGAACCTACAGTCAAAGGAAAGGAGACTCCTTCACAAAAAATTTACATTATTGTTTCCTCTGCCCTTTATTAGCCCTGTTCTTGCCATCTTTATTGAAACACAATTGTCATTTGCTCAGAGAACATCCTCAAGAATTATTTTCAATAAGGAACGGGGTGGTTTACTCTGAATTCTGAAATGTCCTAAGATAACTTTTACCCAAAAAGATGAGCAATATTTAGACCACAGAGAAAATTCTTGACTTGCATAAATTTTCCTCTGTAGGTTTAAGTGAATTTACACACACACACATAAAACATGTAGAAAATTTTAAGCGCTATGTAAGTAATAACTCACAAACTTTTGCATAAGAAGTTAATCCTATATTAAATCAATTTCCCTTGTAATCAATCTTATTAATATTATACTTACGCAGGTACTGTTCTCTAGAGACAGCCTATAGTCTCAGTGTCCCTTTTGGTCACTATCGCCCGATGGCATCTTGATTTGGACAGTAAATTAGATGTCATCCTAGACTTAAGTCTTCTTATTTCAGGAGAATTGTCTTCCATTACATCTTTAAATATTGATTCTATGCCCAAATTCCAGCTATTCATATCTTAAATTGCCTATATCTGAGCTTCAAGTCTTTTTCAATATTTGCCCTCATGATATCCATCTTTTGTGGTATTTCGATCCTCATTTTGCTTTCCCTGGTACCTCAGGTTTCAACAGTAACCATACTGATTTTTTAATTTTCTTATTAAATAAATATTTTAATTTGTAATGCATTTTGATTCTCCAGTCTTCCTCTTGTGCTTTTCGTATACTTCCTTTACAGTTTTCATTCTTTTTCTTTTTTTTCCCCCCCAAATTTATTTTATTTTGTCAATATACAATGTGGTTGATTATTGCGGCCAATTACCAAAACCTCCCTCCCACCTCCCTCTCCCCCTCCCTCCCAACAACCTCATATCTGTTCACTTGTCATATCAACTTCAAGGAATTGTAATTCTTGTGTCTTCTTCCCTCCCCCCCGTTTGTTTTTGTGTATTTATTTTATTTTTAGCTCCCGTAAATAAGTGTGAACATGTGGTATTTCTCTTTCTGTGCCTGACTTGTTTCACTTAATATAATTCTCTCTAGGTCCATCCATGTCATTGCAAATGGCAGTATTTCATTCTTTTTTATAGCTGAGTCGTATTCCATGGTGTAGATATACCGCAGTTTCCGTATCCACTCATTTGATGATGGACATTTGGGCTGGTTCCAACTCTTAGCTATTGTAAGGAGTGCTGCAAAGAAATTGGAATTATTCCATGTATTTTTTCAGACCACTATGGATTAAAATTAGAAATCAATAACAAATGAAATCTGGAAACTATACAAACACATGGAAATTAAACAGCATTCTACTTAATGACATATGGGTCCAAGAAGAAATCAAACTGGAAATCAAAACATTTATTGAAACTAACGAAAATGATGATAAATCATACCAAAACCTGTGGGATACTGCAAAAGCAGTACTAAGGGGAAAATTTATCACATTAAATGCTTACCTCAGAAGAATGGAAGGATGGCAAGTGAACAACCTAACACTTCACCTTAAAGAACTAGAAAAACAAGAACAATCCAAACCTAAAGTTAGCAGACAGAAAGAAATCATTAAGATCAGAGCAGAAGTTAATGAAATTGAAACCAAAAAAACAATACAAAAGATCAATGAATCAAAAAATTGGTTTTTTAAAAAGATAAATAAAGTTGACAAACCATTAGCATAGCTAACTAAAAAAAGGAGAGAAGATCCAAATAATGCAAATTAGAAATGAAAAATGTGATATTACAACTGATTCATCTGAAATACAAGGAATCATTCGAGACTACTATAAACAACTATACGCCAACAAATTTGAAAATCTGGAGGAAATGGATAAATTTCTGGACATACCCCAGCTCCCAAAACTAAGCCAAGAAGACATAGAAAATCTGAACAGATCAATAACAATAAAGGAGATTGAAGCTGTTATCAGAAGGCTCCCAACAAAGAAAAGCCCTGGACCAGATGGATTTACAGCAGAATTTTACCAAACATTCAAAGAGGAATTGACACCGATCCTTTACAAACTATTCCAAAAGATTGAAACAGAAGCAAGTCTACCA
>NW_007729469.1:74222-76241 GCF_000696425.1 Galeopterus variegatus
AACATAATTAAAGCCATATGTGATAAACCCACTGCCAATATCATCTTGAATGGGGAAAAGCTGAAAGCTTTTCCTTTAAGAACAGGAACTAGACAAGGCTGCCCACTCTCACCACTCCTATTCAACATAGTGCTTGAAATACTATCCAGAGCAATCAGAGAAGAGAAGGAAATAAAGGGCATCCAGATTGGAAAAGATGAAGTCAAACTGTCCCTGTCTGCAGATGACATGATCCTATATATAGAACAGCCTAAGTCCTCATTATTTTTCAAATTAATTTTTACCTTTATAAAAATAACATGGCTGAAAAAAGTAAAAAATTACTAAAAGACTAAGATTCCCTAGGCCTGACCCCCTGAGGAAATTATTTTAACTAAATATTCTTTTTTTTCTATTTGCCTCCATATTTTGAAACAACTCACTTGTCCTATTTTGTGTTGGCACCTATGTTGTGTGTGTGTGTGTGTGTGTGTGTGTGTGTGTGTGTGAGTGTGTGTGCTCTGTCTACCACGGTGGAGCATAGTGATAAAGAGGATGGTGGTTAGAGCCTGTTTATGAATCTCAGCTCCACCACGTGTTTGATGTTTGACCCTGAACAAGTTGTTTAATCAATGTATCTGAAATTTCCCACGCTATAAATTGTAAGGATAATATTTTCTAGTTCATAGGACTGATGTGAAGATTGTTCATTATTTTCACCAATACATATTGCTTGTGTGTTTTCTCTCCCCTCCAGTTTTGAACTCTTTTTCTGATCTCTCTTTCTCCTGTAATAGATACCAAGATTTCTGACACTATGCTTGGTTCCTCAGGGATATTTGCCTTTATTCTTATTAGACTCTCCCAGGAAACCACTTAGTTTATGTGTCACCTACCTGCTTTTCATTTTAAAAAAATGTGTAGGACAATTTTGTCTGTTGTCTCCTCACTTCCTTTAGGATTGATCTTGCTTTACCACAATTTCAGTGACATTAGGGCAGAGAGAGAATATAAACATATGTTCTCAACCTTCCATATTCCTAATGCATACACTTAAAGTAAATGGAAAACTATCTTGTGTATAGATAAATCTAGAAAATCATGACACATAACAATAACATTTTTCTCAAGTTAAACAACATTGATTACTTTTTCACAATCTATTCTATGAGAGAGAGTGAGATGAATCTGTATACTTGATGGAATTATATCCAGGCATTATGCAACCTTTTCTCTGGAGGTAGTAATATCTTCTTGTCATATCCGCTCTAGACAGTGTTGTTAGAGTAAGAAGAGAACTGGTATAATGCGGTGGAATTGAAGCTGAGGAAGGAAAGGACATTCTAGGAGGGCGGTTAGATCAAGAATCTCAAAGTTGTATAAACATGATAGCTTATCTCCTGTAAAATCACATAGCCAGGACTAAGGTAGGAACAAAAGCCAACATGCTAAGTGTGATCAGATGATTAGAAGTTAAAATTAGGAACAAGCAAATCACCAATTAAAAATCACAATATCGGGCTGAGCCTGTGGCTCACTCGGGAGAGTGTGGCTCTGGGAGCGCAGTAGCGCTCCCGCCGTGGGTTCGGATCCTATATAGGGATGGCCGGTGCACTCACTGGCTGAGCGTGGTGCGGCCAGTCTCAAAAAAAAAAAAAAAAAAAAAAAAGGACAAAAAAATAAATAAATAAAAAAAAATAAATAAAAAGCACAATATGGTGGTGAAAGGAAGATGAAAATTAAAGTCATAAGTAGAAGGTGTAGGAGCCTTAAAAGGTACATTTGTATTTAGTCTGATGGAAATTTAGAAATGTGTTTTACTAGAAATTTACAAAATGGGGAAAATGAAGATATAATTTTAGCATTTTTTCAGGAGCCATTCTGTAACATATATTGTTCCATCTCTGTGCTAGGCAAGGATCAAATTAATTAAGTTTCCCAAAGAAAGAACCAAGGAAATAAACGACAAATGCAATAATATATTGAACTTTCAGAAGGAGAGAGCAGAACCGTGGTTATTGGGGGGGGGGTGAAAGGTGG
>NW_007729469.1:77228-82790 GCF_000696425.1 Galeopterus variegatus
GGGGGGGGGGGGGGTGGGGGGGGGGGGTGAAAGGTGGGGGGTAGGATGTTAGAGAGAAACCGGTTAATGGGCACAAAAAATGAGTATGTTTTGTAAGGATGAATATGCTAACTATATTGATTTGATCATCACATATTGTACACAAATACTGATAGTCAACTCTGTACCCCACAAACATGTAAAATCAATTATGTTTCAATTTAAAACATGGAAAAATAAATTAATTAACTGAGTTTCCAACTAGAACAATTAATATTTGAATTTAGGAGAGAATAAAAGCATATGAAGTATGTGGATTAAAAAAAAAACCGTAAAAAAACAAATGCTGTTTGACTTTTCATTTCCAATTATCTTAATGCTGGATAAAAGGCAAAGCCATTTACAACATTGTAACATGAGCGTGGAGTTTAAGGAGGGGAAACTATTTGCAATGGTCGTGTGTGGCATAGGATGAGCTCAGTTACAGGTGATTAATGAGGCCAATTATTACTGCAATATGGATGTTTAATGTCAGTCATCTTATTTCTTTACCCACATGCTATTTTAAGACATCTCCACACGGCAAGTGGAAAACCAGATCTGACACAGCCATTTGTAAACTCACTCTAGTGGAGAACAGAAAGTGAACTGGGGAATTAAATCCACATGTGGGGACTACTTACCAGACTTCAAGACTCAGAGTGACTGTACAGAAATTCAAAGTAAGTCCACTGCATGGCATGTGTGATACAATCCAAAGAAATCATTATGAAAGTTCATGCACATTTTTCTGTTTGCCTAATAAAATTTGAGTGTGTCAGTGCATATATGTTATATGACCCTATTTTAAATGCAATACATCATTTAGGGCTTTTTAAAAAAGCTTTTCTACATAACCTATGGGATAGTCCCCAGAAACAAAACAGATAGGTTTTAGGGATAACAGAAACAAGGAGTCTCAAAGATTTAGTGGAGATGTTATTGGAAGACACAGAAATACATGACCGGCATAATAAAATCTACATATGTGAAAGACCTGCCTAACAGTAAAGTGAAAAAAATAATTGGGAGAAAAAGAAAACTAAGGCACAGCCATATTCTCAAACCTAGTGGAAGGATTTATAAAGAACCATTATCAATCCAGAAAATCTGGACCATTAATATATGGGAAAAGTCATACAAATTTAATTCAAAATTTGCCATCACCTATTGATGAGTACTTCCATAACATGCTTATAAGATTGGATCCCTTGACTTACTGGGACTACCCTATCAGTTGTCAATAATAATTCTAGTATGTTATTATGACTACTGCCATTGCTGCTATTTACTCTCATTTATCAATGCTTATATTCCTTTTGCTGCGCTATACACTTGATATATTACCTTCAACCTTAACAGTAACTGCTACAACTGCATAGACTTGCAATACACTATGCAGTCTTTTAAATGTTTTACATATCCAACTTATTTAGTACTCATCACAAGTCTATAAGGTAGAATCTATAATCATCCTCATTTTATAAATGAGAAAACTAAGATAGAGATTTAGTTAACTTGGCTCAATGACACACAAATAAGAAGACAGATTGTTTAATATCACTACATTAACCTAAGATAACTGAGACTCAGAAGTTGGTGACTTGTCCAAAACCACACAATGAGCAAGATATCCCCTCAACATGTTGTTGTGACATAAATGAATATTCTGATCCACACAATCCAAACACTAAGAGATGTGTATTACACAGAACTTAGTTCTCCTTAGGCTCTAACCCTTCGGAGCTGTGAAACTTTGTTAAGTTACTTAAGCTCTCTAATCTCTTATCTCTATTTCTGTAGCATACAAACAACAATGCTTATTTTATACAGCTATTATAAGGAATAAATGAACCATTATTTTTAAAGCACTTACTATGACACCTCACACTTGATGCATTTAATAAATTCTACCTCTTTCACAAAAAAACTCTTGGAGTTGATAAATGATTTCAGCAAAGTTGCAGGATACAAAATCAACACACAAAAATCAGTAGCATTTCTATTCTCCAATAGTGAACATGCAGAAAAAGAAATCAAGAAAGCTTGCCCATTTACAATAGCCACCAAAAAAATAAAATACTTAGGAATAGAGTTAACCAAGGATGTGAAAAATCTCTATAATGAGAACTACAAACCACTGCTGAGAGAAATTAAAGAGGACACAAGAAGATGGAAAGATATCCCATGCTCTTGGATTGGAAGAACCAACATTGGGAAAATGTCCATACTACCCAAAGTGATATACAAATTTAATGCAAACCCTATCAAAATTCCAATGACATTTTTCTCAGAAATGGAAAAAACTATCCAGACATTTATATGGAATAACAAAAGACCATGCACAGCCAAAGCAATTCTGAGCAAAAAAATAAAAACTAAAAAATAAAGCTGGAGGCATGACAATACCTGACTTGAAACAATACTACAAAGCTATAATAACCAAAACAGCGTGGTACTGGCATAAAAACAGACACACTGATCAATGGAATAGAATAGAGAACCCAGAAATCAACCCACACACCTACAACCATCTGATCTTTGACAAAGGCACCAAGCCTATACACTGGGGAAGAGACTGCCTCTTCAGCAAATGGTGCTGTGATAACTGGATATACATATGCAGGAAAATGAAACTAGACCCATAACTCTCACCATATACTAAAGTAAGCTCAAAATGGATTAAGGAATTAAATATACACCGTGAAACAATAAAACTTCCAAAGAAAAACATAGGAGAAACACTTTAAGAAGTAGGACTGGGCACAGACTTCATGAATATGACCCCCAAAGCACGGGCAACCAAAGGAAAAACCGGTCCCCGGTCCGGTACGGGGGCAACACTGAGGGTTGCGATTCGTTGCCGGACACGGAAAAAGACAAAAAACAAAAAACAAAAAAAACAAAAAAAACAAACAAAAAAAAAGACAACCTACAGAGTGGGAGAAAATATTTGCAAAATATACATCTGACAAAGGATTAATATCCAGAATATACAAGGAACTCAAACAACTTTACAAAAAAAAAAAATAAATAAACAACCCAATTAGAAAACGGGCAAAAGAGCTAAATAGGCATTTCTCAAAGGAAGATATACAAATGGCCAACAGACATATGAAAAAATGCTCAACATCACTCAGCATCCGGAAAATGCAAATCAAAACCACACTGAGATACGATCTCACCCCAGTTAGGATGGCTAATATCCAAAAGACTGGTGAGGTTGCAGAGAAAAAGGAACTCTCATACATTGTTGGTGGGACTGCAAAATGGTGCAGCCTCTATGGAAAATGGTATGCAGGTTCCTCAAACAACTGCAGATAGATCTACCATATGACCCAGCTATTGCACTGCTGGGAATATACCTAGAGGAATGGAAATCATCAAGTCGAAGGTATACCTGTTCCCCAATGTTCATTGCAGCACTCTTTACAATAGCTAAGAGTTGGAACCAGCCCAGATGTCCATCATCAGATGAGTGGATATGTAAAATGTGGTATATTTACACAATGGAATACTACTCTGCTATAGGAAAGAATGAAATAATGCCATTTGCAACAACATGGATGGACCTAGAGAGAATTATAATAAGTGAAACGAGTCAGGCACAGAAAGAGAAATACCACATGTTCTCACTTATTGGTGGGAGCTAAAAATAAATAAATGAATACACAAACAGCCTGGGGGGAGGGAAGGAAGAAGACACAACAATTACAATTCCTTGAAATTGATATGACAAGGGAACAGGAAGGACATTGTTGGGATGGAAGGGGGAAAAGAAGGAGGGAGGGAGGTTTTGGTAATGGGCCACAATAATCACCACATTGTATTTTGACAGAATAAAATTAAATTAAATTAAATTTAAAAAATGAAATAAAATAAAATAAAATAAGAAAAAAAAGTCAATTCTACCTCTTTCATCACTCTCCTTCCCTGTCTTCTGGCCATGGGACCCAAGAAGATAAGATATAAGAGGCGTAGGAGAGAGGCTGGACAGCTAGGCGGAATAAGTTCTGATGTTCTGTTGCACAGCAGGGTGACTGTGGTTAACAGGTAAGTTTTGTGTATTACATAATAGCTAGAGGATGGGCTTTTAAATGTTTCACCACAAAGAAATGATAAATGCATAGGTGATTGTTACATTAACTATCTTGACTTCAGATCGCACCCCATACATAGGTGTAATTACAACGTGAACATTAAAATAAAAATTAAAAAGAATAAAATAAAATAAAATCTGCTAAAAAAGAGGAAGAAGAAATAAAAGCATATATTAGATTCTGCTTCTTTGTTCGAAATGAATACAGTTTTACCACAAGGGCCTGTGTGGGAAAAAATGTGGATCCCAATTTAAATGCAAACTGTAGACTTTAACCTTTAGACAGTGTTATTTATACAACTAATATCAGGCCTTCCAGAAGAACTAATGACATAACACCAATATGTAAGTTTACCATTAACCTTAATCAGACATGGCAAGCTCAGAATTCTATTGCTCCAGAAAGCTGTTCCCTGGTTAGCTCTGCTCAGCAGTGGGCTCTCCTAGGCTGCACATTGAAAGCTCCAGTCCCAACCACAGAGAAAGGAAAAAGTAAGGGAATATTTTTTGTGGAAAATGGATGATCATTAATGGTTGGCCACAGCATCTTTATTAAACAAACACGGGACATCGACTGAGGGGGCTGTCAACTAGTTTTGATAGATTATTTCTAACTTATTTCCTTTTGAGAAAAATGTATTAGGTAGTTCACTGCAAAGCATCCACCTGTGCCTTCTCCCTCATTAAAACAAACAGCCTTGCATATTGTGGCCTACAGAGCAACAAACATGGATTTTCCCAATAATTCACCCCAGAACCGTCTATGGTTGCCTGGTCCGTTTGTAAAGGAGATATAATACCTGTCCCAGAGAGATATACATTTAGACATTAATTTCCGTCCTTGGAAGCTGCATTGAAGAGTGTGTGTGCCTAGTGACTAGAGGTGTAATAAAAATAACTGCACGAGTAATTTCAAAAGTACTGATTTACTCTTCTGTTGGAGTAGACAGTAGAATACCTTAATAGAGAAATCCAGATAAGACACAGCATGTCGGTATGGAAAAATAAATAAACAAGCAAACTGGACGTTAGAAGATTTGGGTTCTCATTCAGGCTTTGTGAATCATCTATAGTGAGCAAGTAACTTCCCCTTCCTGGGGCACTGTAGCCTCATTTGTAAAAATCATATGGTTAAACTAGATTATTATCAGCTCTAAGTTGTCGTTTTGTGTCTGTGCTCCCATAAATCTCATATTTTAAAAAATTGATCTCCCAGAGAATGTTCATTTATTAACCATTAAATAGGCTCTTATTAGGTTTTGCTGAAATGATGAAATTTTTTTCCTTGATCCTTATTTTTCCTATAAAATATTGATCTTTTAGCACCTTCTAGTTCTAATACTGTTTTTTCTAGGAACAGACTTCATTGAAGCTACAGAAATACAGCATATCTTGCCAAAAAAAGGAGAGAATGAAAAAAGAAGAAAAAATGTGAAAAAATAAAT
>NW_007729469.1:83583-85096 GCF_000696425.1 Galeopterus variegatus
TTTTTTTTTGGTTTTTGGCAATTGTAGGTTTTCTTAAATAATTATGATAATGATAGAAGTACAAATTGTATGTTCATATAAAATGACATTTTATGAATTACAAAGTGATTCATAATATTCTGGAATATTTGTCCAAATAAATATATAAAGGAGAAAATAAGATTAAGCAATATTTCATAACATCAAAATTACCACTATAGTATTTTGTTGTATTTTCTTTTATTCTTTAAATATAAGATTTATAGTGCTATTTTTGAAATACTTAAATGCATTGTTTTTTCAAGCACATAGAAAGAAAACATAATGTTTTTAACACACCTATTGACTTAACAGTATGAGATCACGTTTTTACATAAATTTTCATTTATATTGTTGTAAGAAAAATATTTTATTTTATTGTTGCAACATAACTTATCCAGGTGTTTCCAATTTTTACTATTGTAAATAGAATGTTAATTAATATTTATTTTAAAAGTTCATATTCTTGATTAATTTTTCAGAATAAATTTCCATAAGTGAAATTGCTGTACTAAATAAAATGTACAATTCTAAGGCTTTAATGATACATTGACAAATATTCTATAAGACTGAGCACGTGAATATATATTTTACAGTAAATTTTCCATGAGTGATACAAATAAGTATGACTTGAAACACTGTTATGTTCCTTTTATAAACAATAACATTGATATTTATGTCTCTGTTTATTTTGCGTTTTTGTGCCAAGAACTGTGCTTGGTTTTGAAATGCAGTGAAATGCATCCTACAACTCTGGTAAATGGACTCTTCACAATTCGAAAGATAAGGTAACTTAGGTTCTGAGAGGTTGTTTTATGTTTTATGTGGGGTTTATTTTATTTTATTTTTTTGGTACATGAAACATACTTGCTCAAGGTAAGGAATCCAAACCATATCTTAGAGTATGCACCCTGTGTTAACCTGTACTGACATTCTGATGGCAAGACATGTATGCATCTTTTAATGTACCTACAGTTGTGTATGTAAATAGGTTTATAGTTTTAATAGATACAATTATACCATCATATTGCTTATTTTAAAATGTGGACATTACTATTTTAAAATATTTTTGTTTTCATATTTTATTGCTCCATACCACTAATTCCAAATCAACATTAACAATTTGGATTGTGTCGTCCCATAGCTTTTTCCATATAATCATGTGTTGTTTTTTTTACTTTTGCTTTCTCTTTTAAAAAATCAAGAAATGCATTTTAAATATATTTCTGTACATCTTGCTTCTCTCAGTTACAGAAAATCATGAACATTGTCCCAAGTGAATCAATATGGATGTAGTACATTTTACATCAATTTGAAATGCCAAATTATTTCTCATGTAAGAATAAGTTACCACATACTTGGGTAGTTTTGAGTTCATTCTTATAATAGATACTCTACCAATCACGTTATTTTGAAAAAAGTACTAGTTGGGGAAAAAATATGTTACCATGGAATTATAACAATCAGTGCTAATTTGGGATGTTTATAGGAATAT
>NW_007729469.1:85620-87894 GCF_000696425.1 Galeopterus variegatus
AAATAAATAAGAAATAGCTGCAGTGTTCACATTAGCCAAGAGGTGGAAGCAAACCAAGTGTCCATGGACGAATGAATTGATACATGAAATGTGATATGCTTATATATACATAAAATAGAATGTTGTTCAGCCTTGAAAGGGAGGAAATTTTGACACATACTAAAACATGGATGAAACTTTAATACATTATGTTAAGTGAAATAAGGCAGTCACAGAAACACAAATACTGTATGGTTCCACTTACATGAGATATCTAGAGTAGTAAAATTCATGGATACAGAAAGTAGAGTGGCGGCTGCCAGGGGCTGCAGGGAGAGGGAAAGGGAAGGTGGTGTTTAATTGGTTTCAGGTTTGTTTGCAAGATAAAAAAGTTCTGGAGATTTGTTTCACAACAATGTGAATATACCTAACACTTCTAAACCGTACTCTTAAAAATAACTAAGATGATAAATTTTATGTTGTGTGCTTTTTACCACAATAAAAAAATAACTTAAAAAAACTCTAGCAACGGAAAGCTGGGTGGAGTTGAGGAGGTTTTGACTACAAAGGGGTATGAGTAAATAGCTTGATTTTTATGATGGTTACTCTATTTCATGTGTTTGAAAAAACATATGGAATTTTAAGCTAAAAATTGAATTTTACTGTATTTAAGTCATATCTTAATAAAAAAAGTATAGGCTCTGGAAAAAAAGAAATATATTCTTCTAGTGATACAATTATTTCATGAAATATGAGTGTAAAAAAGCAATATTTTGAAATCAAAATAGTATGTTTTAATAAAAAATAAAATGTCTCAGTATCTTATTTTCCTAATTTGAAGTTTTTACATTTATATTTGTAAAAGTAAAGAAAAGAAAAAGAAATTTAGAAGAATCTTCACACTGGAAATGAGGTATCTCTTCCTATAAGTGGGTATATAGGTAGAATTAATATACTAAATTTTATTCAAGCATCCAATACTGATTGTCATTTAATTGATGCAATTATGTTGTCACTGCACAAAAAAACCTCTACTATCAATATTAAATATATTCTCATATAATCGTGTTTTTACTCTCACGGTGTAAAGTTTTAGGAGTGGAGCAGTAAAATACGGTGTTAATTCAATTCCTTTTTTCCCCCTCCAGATTGGCCAGTTATTTGTATAATTGGTATATAAATAACTTCACATAATTAAGGTATATAATTTAGTATGTTTGGACATATGTATAAATTTATTCTTACCATCACCACAATCCAGATAATAAACATATCACTCTCCTCCAGAAGTTTTCATCTGTCCCTTTGTTTTCCTTTTCTTTTTGTTTCTGTTGTGTATGTGTGGTAAGGACACTTACTATGAGATCTATTTTTTTATGTTGCTTTCCAAATGGAAAATATCTACATTTTCAACAGTAATATATGAAATAATACTTTAAATTGTACCTCTACCACTAATTGCATGTATTATACCTATTCATAATGACTGTCTATCTGATGGTAAGATTGGTACTTTAATTTGTTTCACTTTAATTAATAAATTTTATTTTTTTAGAACAGTTTGTGATTCACAGAAAAATTGAGTGGGAAGTAGAGAGTTCTTATTTAACCCATGTCCTCCCTGCCCCCCCACCCCTACACCTTCTCCCCACTATCAACAAGCTGCACCACAGTGGTATATTTGTTACAATTGATGAACCCATTTTGGCACATCGTTGTCATGAAAAGTCATCCATAGTTTACATTAGGGTTCGCTCTTGGTAATGCACGTTCTCTGGGTTTTGACAAATGTATAATGATATGCATCAACTATTGCAGTACCATACAAAATAGTTTCACTGCCCTAAAAATCCTCTGTACCCTGCCTATTTACCCCTCTACCTTTTACTTCTGGAAACTCATGATATTTTCACAGTCTCTATAATTTTGCCTTTGCCAGAATGTCATGTGGTTGGAATTATACAGTATGCACCCTTTACAGATTGCCTATTTTAAATTTAGCAATATGAATTAATTTTCTTTCATGTCTTTTCAGGGCTCAATAGCTCATTTCTTTTTAGCGCTGAAAAATATTCCATTGCCTGGCTATATCACAGTTCATTTATCCAGTCACTTACTGAAGGGGATCTTGGTTGCTTCCAAGTTTTAGCAGTTATGAATAAGCTGCTAAATATCCGTGCTCAGGTTTCTGTGCAGACATAGGTTGTCAACTCCTCCGGATAAATTCCAAGCCGTGCAATTGCTAGATCACACGGTATGTTTCGATTTGTATGAAACTGTCTTCCAAATGGCTGT
>NW_007729469.1:87931-90834 GCF_000696425.1 Galeopterus variegatus
TGCAATTGCTAGATCACACGGTATGTTTCGATTTGTATGAAACTGTCTTCCAAATGGCTGTACCATTTTGCATGTTTTATCTCATTGTTATTTGAATTTGCAATTCCCTAATGACATACGATGTTGAACATGACATGTTTTCATATGCTTACTTGCAGCTGCGTATTTTCTTTGGTGAGGTGTCTGTTCAGGTGTTTTGCTTATTTTTAAATCAAGTGATTCACTTTCTTATTTTTTAATTTCTAAGGGTTCTTTGCACAGGATAACAGTCCACTATCAAATGTGCCTTTTGAATATATTTTCTTTCATTATGTGATTTCTCCTATTATTCTGTTGAGATTGTCTTTCATAGAACAGAAGTTTTTAATTTTAGTGAAGTTCAGCTTAGAAATTTTTAATTTCATGATCATGCCTTTTATGTCATATCTAAAAAAATCCTTGCAATACCCAAGAAAATCTAGATTTTATCCTATGTGATCTTCTGGGAGTTTTACAGATTACATTTTACTTTTAGATCTATGGTCCATTTTGTGTTAATTTTTGTGAAAGGTATAAGGTCTGTGTCTAGATTCCTGTTTTTTTCGTTTTTGCTGTTTTGTTTTGTACGTGGATGTTCAGTTATTTCAACTCCATATGTTTGTCTGGTTTCTTTTAAGACTATCTTTTCTCTGTTGCATTGCCTTTGCTCCTTTGTCAAAGATCAATTGACCATATTTATGTGGATCTATTTCTGCGATCTTTATTCTATTCCATTTATCTATTTGTCTGTTCTCTCACTAATACCACAATCTGTTGGTGACTGTAACTCTACAGTAAGTCTCCAGGGAGGGTAGTGTCTGTCCTCTGACTTTGTTCTTCTATATTGTCTTTGCTAATGTGAGTATTTTGCCTTTCCTTATAAACTTTACAGTTAGTTTTTCAATGTCCACAAAGTAACCTGCTGGGATTTTGTTTGAAATTGCATTAAATCTATAGATCAAGTTGGAAAAAACTGACATCTTCACAGTATCGAGCGTTCTTATCTATGAACATGGAATGTTTCTCTTTTATTTTTTTAGTTGTTTGCATTATGCATCATACCTGTTCATAGTTGATTAACTTAACACTAAATGTTTCATGTTTTGTGTGTGCTAATCTAAGTGATAATGTGTTTTTTAATTCTAAATTTTATTTGTTCTTTGCGGGTACATAGGAAGGCAATTGACTTTTGTTTATTGACCTTGTATCTTCTAACACTGCTGTAATTGCTTATAGGTTCCAGGAGTTTTGTTTTGTTTTGTTTTGGTCAATTTTTTTGGATTTTCTATATAGACAATCATGTAATCTGTGAAAAAATAGATTTTATTTATTCCTTCCCAATCTGTATACCCTTTATTTCCTTTTCTTACTGCATTAGTCAGGACTTTCAGTACAATATTGAGAAGCAATGGTGGTAGGGAGCTTCTGTGCCTTGTTTCTAATCTCAGCAGGAATGCTTTGAGTTTCTCACCAATAAGTACGATGCAAGCTCTACGTTTTTTTATTTTTATTTTCCTTTTTATCTTTTTTCGTGACTGGCAACGGGATCGCAACCCTCGGTGTTGCTCCCGCACCTCGCTCAGNTTTTTCCTTTTTATCTTTTTTCGTGACTGGCAACGGGATGGCAACCCTCGGTGTTGCTCCCGCACCTCGCTCAGCCAGTGAGCAGCCGGTCTGTATGTGGGATCCGAACCCTTGGCGGGAGCGCCGCAGCGCTCCCAAGTGGCGCACTGTAGCAGTGCGCCACTGGGCCGGCCCCTCTACGTTTTTTTAAATAGACATTCTTTATCAAGTTGAGGAAATACCCTTCTATTCCTAGTTTGGCAAGAATTTTTATCACAAATGGATGCCAGATTTTTGCCAAATGCTTTTTCTTCCTCAATTGATATAATCAAGTAATTTTCTTTTTTAGCCTGTTGATGTGATGGATTACGTGAATTGATTTGCAAATGTTAAACTAGCCTTGCATACCTGACATAAATACCACTTCAGTGTGAAGTATGATTCATTTTATACATTTTTAATTTTTATTTTTTATTGTAACATGATTGATTATACTTACCTGTGGGGTACAGAGTTGAATATCAATACCTTTGTACAATGTGTGGTGATCAAATCAGGATAATTAGCATGTTTGTCATTATAAAATGTAATCATTCCTTGTGTCTAATAATCAATTTCATGCTAACCCTCCTCCCCCTCTCTCTTTCCCACATATAGTATCCACAGTTCTGTTCTCTCTTTCTGAAAGTTCAATTTATTACTTTTGTTTTTATTTCTTTATTTGTTTCTTTCTTTGTCTTTTTCTTTCCCTTATTTATTTTTTCACCTCCACTAATATGAGTGAGGACAAGTGGTATTCCTCTTTCTGTGCATGGCTTATTTCATCTAACATAATTTTCTTCAAGCTCATTCAAGCTGCAGTGAATGCCAGAATTCCATTCCTTTTTAGGGCTGAGTAATATTCCATTGTGTATATATACCACATTTTCCTTATCCAGTCACCTGTCAATGGACAAGTAGGTTGGTTCCAACTTTTAGCTACTGTAAATAGAGCTGTGATAAACATGGGAACACAGGTATCCCTTTGAATGATGATCTCCGTTTCTTTGGGTATACACCCAGCAGTAGGACTGCTGGATCTTATGGTAGTTCTATCTGTAGTTGTTTAAGAAAACTCCACACTGTTTACCGTAATTGCTGCACTAATTTACAGTCCCACCAACAGTGTAGAAGGATTCCCTTTCCTCTGCATCCTCATCAGCATTTGTTATTTTCTGTCGTTTGGAGAATAGCCAGGGTAACTGGGGTGAAATAATATCTTGATGGGGTTTTGATATGCATTTCCCTCATGATTAGTGATGTTGAACATTTTTTTCATGTAC
>NW_007729469.1:92352-92701 GCF_000696425.1 Galeopterus variegatus
TTTTTTGTTTTTGTTTTTTTTTCTATCCTGCAACTTTACTGAATCCATTTATCAACTCTAATTTTTTGGTAGATTTTTTAGGTTTTTCTATATATCTGATTGTGTCATCTGCTAACAGGGATAATTTGACTCTGTCTTTTCCAATTTGGATGTCCTTTATTTCTTCCTCTGGCCTGACTGCTCTGACTAATACTTCCAATACTATGTTGAAAAGGTGTGGTGAAAGGGGACATCCTTGTTTTGTTCCTGTTCTTAAAGGAAAAGTTTTCAGCTCTGCCCATCAGAATGATGTTGATAGTGGGTTTGTCATATATGACTTTTATAGTTTGAAATACTTTCCTTTTATATT
>NW_007729469.1:93796-96467 GCF_000696425.1 Galeopterus variegatus
CCATTCTTGCATCCCTGGGAAGAATCCCACTTGATCATGGTGTGTAATCTTTTCAGTGCACTGTAGTATTCTGTTTGCCAATATATTGTCAGAAATATTTGCACCTATGTCTATCAAGAATATTGGCTTGTAGCTTTCTTTTATTGTTGTGTCCTTGTCTGATTGTGGTATCTGGGTGATGCTGGCCTCATAGAATGAGTATGGGAGAATGGCCTCTTTCAATTTTTAGGAATAGTTTGAGAAGTATTAGTATTAATTCTTCTTTAGACGTTTGGTAGAATTCAGCAGTAAAGCCACCTGGTCCTGGGCTTTTCTTTGTTCAGAGACCTTTGATTACTGCTTCAATTTCATTGCTTGTTACTTGTCTGTTCAGGTTTTCTATTTCCTTTTGGTTAAGTCTCAGGAATTTATATGTGTCCATAAATTTACCCATTTCCTCCAGGTTTTCAAATTTCTTGTTGTATAGTTGTGAATAATAGTCTCTAATGATTCTTTGTATTTTTCTGGCATCAGTTGTAATATCTCCTTTTTCATTTCTGGTTTTTGTTATTTGGGTCTTTTATATTTTTCTAATTAGTCTAGCTAATGGTTAGCCTATGTTATTTACCTTCTCAAAAACTAACTTTTTGTTTTGTTGATCTTTTATATTGTTCTTTTTGGCCTTTATTTCATTTTGTTCTGCTCTGATCTTAATAATTTCATTCTATCTACTAATTTTGGGATTAGATTTTTCTTATGTGTCTAGTCCTTTGATGTTTAATGTTAAGGTGTTTACTTGAAGCCTTTCTATTCTTTTATTATTATTTTTTTGGCAGCTTGCCCATATGGGGATCCAAACTTGTGACCTTGAGGTTATAAGGCTGCACTGTAATCAACTGAGCTAACTGGCCAGCCCAAAGCCTTTCTACTCTTTTGATGTATGCATTTATTGCAATAAACTTCCCTCTCAGTACTGTTTTTGCAGTATCCCGTATGTTTTGGTAAGTTGTGCTTGTATTTTCATTCGTTTCAAGAAATTTTTTGATTTCCTATTTTATGTCTTCTATGATCCATAGGTTTTTCAGAAGTATGTTCTTTAATCTCTATGTATTTGTATAGTTTCCAAAGTTTTGTTTGCTTTTGATTTCTGATTTTATTCCATGTGGTCTGATAATTTACTTCATACAAATTCAATCTCTTTAAATTTGTTGAGACTTACTTTGTGGCCTAACATGTTGTCTATCCTGAAGAATAATCCATGTGCTGATGAGAAGAACGTATATTCTGCAGTTGTTAGATTAAACATTATGTAAATGTCTATCAAGTTAATTTGATCTAAAGTACCCTTTAAATCCAATATTTCTTTGCTAATTTTTTTGTCTAAATGACCTGTCGAATGCTGAAAGCAACACGTTAAAGTTCCCAGGTATTATTTTTGGGGGGTCTATCTCTTCTTTTAGATGCAATAACACTTGCTTTATGTATTTCGGTGCTCAGAGGTTACGTACATATCCATTTTTGATTGTTCCATCTTTCTGATCCTTTTATTGTTATACAATGTTCTTTATCTCTTTTTATAGTTCTTGGTTTGAAGTCTATTTTATCTGATATAAATATGGCAACTCCTGTTCATTTTCGGTTTCCATTTGTGTGCATTAACTTTTCCATTCCTTCACTATTAGTCTATGTGTGTCTTTATTGGTGAAGTGATTTTCTTGTAGGCAGCTAATGAAGTTTGGATGTATTGTCCTGGAACTCATATGGAAATGCGATTCCCAATGTGGCAGTGTTGGGAGCTCCTTGAGTCGTGGGGCAGACCCCTCATGAATGGATTAATGCTCTCCCTAGGCAGGGGGAGGCATGAGCAAGATCTCTACTAGTTTCCACAAGAGCTGGTTGTTTTAAAGACCCTGGCACCTCCCTCTTTCTCTCTTGCTTCCTCTCGCCATGTGATCTGTTTGTACCTGCTGGCTGCCTGCCGCTTTCCACCATGAGCAGAAGCAGCCTGAGGCTCACACCAGATGCAGCTGTCCTGGGATCATAAGCCAAATAAACCTCCGTTCTTTATAAATTACCCAGTCTCAGGTGTCCTGTTATGGCAACACAAAATGGACTAACACCGCAGCATATAGTCGAGTCTAGTTTTAAATCCATTCGGCCAGTCAATATCTTTTAAGTAGGGAATTTAATCTATTTACATTCAGGGTTGTTATTGAAAGGCATTGTCTTGTTTCTGTCATTTTATTAATTTTTTTATGTTTGTTTTATATTTTTTTTGCCATTTTATTAAATTTTTGTGGTTCTTTTATATTTCTTTTGTTCCTTTCCTCCCCTTTTATTGTTGGTATTTGCTCTTTGGTGTTTTTGTGCAGTGATAGGATACATGTGTAACTGTTCTGTTCCTGATGTATTTATGGTGATATATTACTGCTCTTTTGATTCCAGATATAGGACGACCTTGAGGATTTGTTGAAGGGCTGGTCTTATGATGGTGAATTCCTGCAGTTTTTGTTTGTGTGGGAAGATACTATTTGTACTTCATTTCTGAAGGAAAGCTTTCCTGGGTATAGTATTATTGGTTGGCAGGGTTTTTTTGTTTGTTTTTTTTAATCACTTTGAATATGTCATCTCACTCTCTCCTGGCCTGTAGTGTTTCTGTTGAAAAGTCTGCTGTTAGTCTGATGGAGATTCT
>NW_007729469.1:96885-103608 GCF_000696425.1 Galeopterus variegatus
ATTTATGGTGATATATTACTGCTCTTTTGATTCCAGATATAGGACGACCTTGAGGATTTGTTGAAGGGCTGGTCTTATGATGGTGAATTCCTTCAGTTTTTGTTTGTGTGGGAAGATACTATTTGTACTTCATTTCTGAAGGAAAGCTTTCCTGGGTATAGTATTCTTGGTTGGCAGGGTTTTTTTGTTTGTTTGTTTTAATCACTTTGAATATGTCATCTCACTCTCTCCTGGCCTGTAGTGTTTCTGTTGAAAAGTCTGCTGTTAGTCTGATGGAGATTCCCTCATAGGTGATTTGATACTTTTCTCTTGTTGTTTTCAGAATTCTTTCTCTTTTTTTGACTTTTCATAATTTAACTATAACGTGTCTTGGGGAAGCCTTTTTTTGGATTAGATCTGTTTGGGAATCTTTGATCTTCATGGATCTGTGACCATTTATTTCCCAGTACTTGGAAGGTTTTTAGCTATTATTTCATTAAATACGCTTTTGATGCCTTTTCCTTTCTGTTCCTCTTCCAGCACACCCATAATATGGACATCTGTATGCTTAAGATCAGAAAGATCTCCTAGGCTTTCTCAATTTTTAAAAATTATCTTTTTTTTTCTTTTCTTTATTCCAACTATGTGAATTCAAAAACCCTGTCTTTTATTTCAGAAATTATTTCTCCCACTTGTTCCAGCCTGCTACTTATGCTCTCAGTTGTATTTTTTATTTCATTGACTGAATTCTTTACTTCCAGGATTTCTGCTGGGTTCTCTTTTTATTGCTTCTTTGTTTAATTTCTTATGTAGTTCCTGGATTGCTTTTTTAAAACTTCATTGTGATTTCTACCTATTTCTTTTCATCCATCATGTCGAGTTTCCTTAATATTGCCATTTGGAATTCCTCTTTAGGTGATTCACCAGTTTCTTGTTATTTGAGGTCTGGTATGGAGACTTGTAGTGTTCTCTTGGGGGTGTCGTGTTTTCCTATTTTTTCATGCTTCCCATATCTCTGTGTTGATGTCTGGGCATCTGGTGGTGGAATTGCTTCTTTTACTTTTTGGAGTGGTTTCTGAGGTGAGAGACTAACTGGAGAAGTGTTTTATAGTCAGGTTTGGTTCTGGGTGAGCACAGTAGTAAGGGTTGGCTTGCTCCCTGCCCCTTCTGCACTGGTGCGGGCAGGCTGCTGTGTCAGATATGACAGCAGTAGGCTCCCAGGGAAAGAGGCACGGGTCAAAGTGGCTTGCACACCCTCAGCATGCTCTCTGCTGGTTCTGGTGAGCTTGTCATATCAGGCAGACATCTGAGAACCCAGAGTAGGAGGGTATGGATCCAGGCATCCTGTGCGAGGAAGTAGTACAGCCTCTGCTCACTGTCCTCTGGGATGGGTATAGGGCATTGAGTCAGGCAAGGTTCTGAGCTCCTGGAGGAAGAAGGGTGTGGATCCAGACAACCAGTGCCCTCCCTCCTCCCCTACTCCACACTGGCATGGGCAGTTTCCTATGTTGAGAAGGGCTCTGAGCTTCCAGGAGGAAGGAGGGTGTGTCTCCAGGCAGCCGGCATGTTCCCCCTCCACTCCTGCTGTCTCTGCCATGGTATGTAGGGCCACTAGGTCAGTGGGACTCAGAGCTCCTCCAGTTCCTATTCCAAAATGGTGATGTCCAGCAGTAGGCTGGGACTGAGGGGGAAAGAGTGACTCTGCGTGTAATTCTCCCATAGGAAAATACAGTCATATGGACTCCTAGCTGTTCCATATGCAGGGCTTGCTGTCTGTGAGGGACTGCAGTTACCCTGCAGCAGCCTGGTTTGCAGGTGTCTTCTATGATGGAGTGCCAGCCACCAGCTCCCCTGCCCCTTCCCCACTTTGTCCCAGCAGTGCAGGCTTTCTCGACTCTCTACACCAGTCCTGGTCAGGAGTTTCTCTTGTCCTCCTACGTTGCTGTCTCAGTTTTCCTGGTCTTGGGGAGTTTTCCTCACTGTTTGGCTGTATTCTGTTGTTTTCTCCTTGATACTGTACTCTTCAGGTGTCTATTTATTTATTGCTTTGGACTATTTTTGCATTAGAGGTGAAGGCTGGCCACCTTGCCAGGACCATCTTGCTGTCTTGCCAGGACCAACCCATTTTGTACATTTAAAAAATTCAACTTGTTAATATTTTGTTTAGGAGTTTTGCTTCTATGTTTAGGAGAGATATTTATCTGTAGTTTTCTTGTAATGCTGGCCTCATAGAATAAGTTAGGATGTACTCTCTCTGCTTGTATCTTCTGGAATAGAATTAGAGGATTGGTATGACTTTTCCTTAAATGGTTAGTAGAATTTATGAGTGAATTTTCTGGGGCCTGGTACTCCCTGTTTTGGAAGGTTATTTAATTATTAATTCAACTTCTTCAATAGAGGTAGGCCTATTCAGATTGTCTCTTTCTTTTTGTGTGAATTTTTGCAGATGTGTCTTTCAAGGAATTGATCTGTTCATTTAGATTATCAAATTTGTGCACCTAGAGCTGTTTATATTATTTCTTTATTATTTTCTTAATGGACTCTGTAGTAATATTTCTTTAAATTCTGATATAAGTAATTTGTTTCTTCTCTCTTTTTTCTTAGTTAGCCTGGCTAAAGGCTTATTGATTTTATTAATCTCTTTAAAGAACCAGCTTTTGGTTTGTTGCTTTTCTCCACTGATTTGCTGGGTTTTCAATTTTATTGATTTCTGTTCTAATGTTCATTTCCTTTTCTCTGCTTACTTTGGGTTTAATTTGCTTTTCTTATTCTAGTTTCCATAGGTGGAATCTTAAGTGATAGATTATAGGTCTTTCTTCTCTTGTAATACATGCATTCAATGCTATAAGTTAAATTAATACTATAAATTAAACTTGAAGTACTGGTTTTGCTGCATTTCACTAAATTTTATAAGTTGTCTTTTCATTTTTGTTTAGTTCATATCATTTAAAATTTCCCCTAGAGATTTCTTCTTCAATCACTGTGTTATATAGATATGTATTATTGAATATTCAAATCTTACAAGATTTTCTGACTATCTCAGTCCATTTGGGCTGCTCTAACATGATACCATAGACTAGGTGACTTACAAACACCAGAAATTTATTTGTTTCAGTTCTGGAGGCTGGAAAATTCAAGATCAAGCAGCTGGCAGATTTATCATCTGACAAGGGCCCACCTTCCCATTCACAGGCAGCTATGGTTTTGCTGTATCCTCACATGCAGGAAGGACAAGAGAGCTATTTTTGTCTCTTTTATAAGGGCACTAGTTTCATGTATGATGGCTCTACCCTTGTAACCTAATCACCTTCCAAAAGCTCCACCTCCTAATATCATCACATTGGAAATAGAATTCAACATATAAATTTTGAGGGTACTGAAACAGTCAGTCTATAGCACCAGCTGTCTTTCTGTTATTGATTTTTTAGTTTAATTCTTTTGTCATATGAAAGCAGACTTTGTATGATTTCTATTCTTTTAAATTTGACCCAGTATATTATCTATCTTGGTGAATATTTCATAAAAACTTCAGAAATATTCATAGTCTGCTGTTGTTGGATAAAGCCGCCTGTAGCAGTCAATTACATCCAGTTGGTTGATGGTGCTGCTGAGTTTAACTATGTTTTTATGATTTTATGCTTATGTATCAAGTAACTGGGGAAAAATTTAGGTTAAGGGAAAAAATTATTTGGAAAATTATGTGCATTCCATAGTTATTAGTCTCATCATGTTTTTTACTTATTAATTAGCAATTTTGGTAATTTAAAAATGAATTACTTCAGAACTGAATTTTTCATAGCATTTATTATTTTTTATAATTTCTTTTATATCTAAGATTATATCTCCTTTGCTACTTATAACAATATTTATTTTCCTTCCCATTTATTGATTGGACCAGTAAAAGTATGATATTCTGTATTTATTAATTATTCTAAAGAACCCATTTTGAGATTAGTTTGTTAGTTTTAGATTTTTATATTAATTTCTTAATTTGTGATTTTCATTTTTATTAATTTAATCTGCTTCCTTAGATAGGCTTTTTAGCTTTTCTGTCCATCAATAAATTTAATTAAAAACATGGTTTATTCTTTTTGATTTTACTTTTGGTAAATTAAAAATATAGGTTTGTTCATCAGCATCTATTAGTATGTTTTGCTATGCCCAGTGGTGTACTGGTAGGTGTTTAAAAATTGACACTCAGAATAATATTTGTTAATTTATGTGGTGGTAATACTTCCACCATGGCCACCAACATTATGCCAATTGGTCCATAAAGTTCTTGAAAATTTATAAATAGACTTATCAGCTGATCCTGGCTAGCTGTAGCACAAACTTGAAATAAGATTATATATTTCTTTTATTATAATTATTTCCAAAATAATTTGTATTTCCAAGTTTCCTTTTTTCTTTTTCATTTCTTCTTTGTTTGGAGATATTTAAAATAGTTTAAAACATCTTAAATTATCTGTTTAGACTTTGTATATGTATAGCCATTTAAATGGCTTTTAGATTTTGTATTGTTAAATTAAAATTAACTTAAGCTTTCTAAAAATTTCTAACCTTTCAAATTTACTAAGATTTTTGTTTGCAATTAATTTTACAATAAAACTGTTTTTATGGCAAAGAAAATGTATGTCTTGAATCATATTGATTGTATTTCCTCCGTTATCTTTCAATACTGAGGTTTCTATGAATGCCTTTCACTGGCATTTTATTTATTTCATTTCATGGTTTCTCTTTATTTTCAAAATAATTTACTTTACATATTTTCAGTTATTATTTTTAAACCATAGTGTTTATTACTTTATATTTATTGTGAAAAGTATCCGTTATTGATATAAAAAGGCATTTTCTCATTATGCATTTTTTTGTGTCTGAATTATACTTTTCTTTAAATTACATTGCAACCTTATTTTTGTTTTTCTACATCAATCTTTTGTATATTTGTTTATTACTTTACATTCTGAGACACTTTGATATAATTGTATACATTTTCATTTCTCCTCCCAGTCAAAAATTTTATAAGGGTTTTTAATTTTCTTCCTCAGGAAAGATTTTTTTACTAAAGCTTTCAATAGTTGCTTCTGATTGAGTTGTTATATTTTTAAGTTTAGAAATGCCGATTTTACTNTTTCAATAGTTGCTTCTGATTGAGTTGTTATATTTTTAAGTTTAGAAATGCCGATTTTACTTATGCTAAATTTCTTGTTTCTGCCTTAATATCTATCAAATATATATCAACATTTTATTTTTATATGTTTATTTTAGTCCAGCTTCTCAGTATTGTATGCAATATTCCAGTTGTCATTTTAAAAATTTTATGAGTGTTTTACTATAGTGCAGTATGTTCTTTAAACCTATTGCTACAGCCCTTTTCATGTTTTCCCAACTTCATAAATTATGGATTGTTACAGACTCTCTCCTTATCTTTCTAGTTAATAGAGGATCAAGAACTCTCAGGCAGAAGGGGGTAACCTTTATGTGGTCATTATATGATGTTTGTCCCATGAGATGCCTTTTTAGTAGCTTTTACTCAGTCCAGTTAACTCAACCGAAAAATAGAGGAGGTGATTCCCAGTTTCCCAAATGAGATTTTCTGTTAGTTTTGGTGTTGTTGACTTTTTCCTTTCTTGCTTTCTTTCTTTATTTTGTATTTATATATATTTTAGGGGAATATTTGGATAGAATGAATGGAAAACATCAAGTCAGATACCATTTAATATTAAGAAAAAATAGAAACTAAATCTATCTATCCTCTTCAAAACCATAATTATTTACTCACAATATGTGTGTATTTATAACCACACATACATATGAAAGAAATCTACTCTGTTTTCAGTGATTCTGTGCATTATAAATCTAATAATATATCACTTTTAGAATGAAAATAGAAAAATACTTCGGAAGAATATTAATGATTTCATAATGATTTTTATCCTAAGATTATATGATATGATTAGAACACTTATTAGAGTGTCTAACAGATGGTATATAATTGATACATGTTATTTTCTTTCATATTCCATTTCTTTGGATATGTGTGTGCCTGAATTTTGATGGTAGTTCCTGGTATAGAATTATCTACTCTCCTTTCATTGTAAGTAGATATTTTATAAATTTTAAGGTTGCTGATAAAAATGTTTTCGCAATCACTCTTTTGGAGTATGTCCTCAAATAATATTGTGATCTATTTTTTTCTATCAGCCTTCTGTTATATTTTTATTCTGCATTCCTGATACTCAGCACACTTAGAGTTCCTGTCTTTTTCCTATTAATGTACCCTTATAATATAATTGCCACATTCACTGCAATAATAGTTATTGCATTTACAGTCAATCAAGCATCCATATTTCAACAAGTATTAACTTTACATTATTCCCACAATATTGAAATAGATTCTCCTGTTCTCTCTTTCACGCAAATAAATGTTGTCCACTAATGAAATAATACCACACTGGCTCATGTGGAGGATGTTGCCTGTGGTTAACACTGGACAAGCATAACAATTGTGCCATTACTCTACTAGCACTTGAACATTTTCCATAGATGTTGCCTGACATGTGAACCTTGAACAAATAGCTATATATTTCTTCAAACTGAGTGAATTACTTGTACTTGGTTGAATGCCTAATTCATTTTAGAACATTATTAAGTGTTTGTTAAAATGCAAATGTATGGGGCCAAGCCCATGGTGCACTCGGGAGAGTGCAGCGCTGGGAGCACAGCAGCGCTCCCGCCGCGGGT
>NW_007729469.1:104371-105263 GCF_000696425.1 Galeopterus variegatus
TCACAGCGCTCACTGGCTGAGCACGGTGTGGCCGGTCTCAAAAAGGACAAAAAAAGAAAAAAATGCACATGTATGACTGCAGAATGGCTTCCTCCATTTGAAAGGTGTTTAAAACCATTCCACCTGTTAGCAAACACTGCACTTTGCCAAAGCTTAAGGATTTTAAACATGATTTCATCTAGCATCTAAGCATAAAATTAAAATCTGCCCTGCTTTGACACACTAAATAAGTAGACTGATAAGAGAGAGAACATTGTTTTAATGACTCCGTATAGCTTGTGCAATTTTAAATCTCTTGGCTTTATCTATGTTCTACTTTTTTTCCCCACCACTGGATCCCTATTACTTCTTAAGGTGTTCTCACCCATTTCAATTCACAGTAATAAACACCTCACATCCTTACTGGTTCTAAAGAGAAGTAACGATTGACAAGGCAGTGATTGTATCACTGATGAATCCCAAGTTAATTGAACAAAAATAAGAAGAGAGAACAGAAACTTTATTTAAATTATTTTATACCCAACCACATATAAGAAAATTAGGTGGTTGTGATGCTAGGGCTCTTAATGTAAATGCAAACTTCTTTTAGATACCATAAGTAAAAAAGTGTGGCACTTTTCCCGTAGTCTTTTGCTCTTGATTCCCAGGCAAAGACAAGTCAATATTTCCAGCCTATGGATAAAATTCAGGATGGATGAAATGAAAAAGAGCTCTCCATCATCACAACCTGACCCCTTCTAGGTCCACACTTAAGAATTTGGCCTGGAATAAATAGGCTATAAATTTACATTTTAAAGTGTGAGGTGAACAATGAAGGCAGGTACCAGAAACATTCCATCATAAAAATGGTGTTCTGTTCTCTATTTTTATTTCTGTGACATTTTCTAAATCA
>NW_007729469.1:105384-106341 GCF_000696425.1 Galeopterus variegatus
ATTCCATCATAAAAATGGTGTTCTGTTCTCTATTTTTATTTCTGTGACATTTTCTAAATCAGAAGCAAAGGGTTTCCATCCAAATGGTTACTCAACCCCATAGCCAAGACATAGATAAAGCATTGCTGCTTTTCATTTACATAAACTCATTTCTTTTGATACAAACTGTAGCAAAAAAAATCACCAACAAAATTTCTGACAGCTGTGTCAAACATCTTTTTATTTTTTTCTGAAATACTTTAACTATGTAAAATGCTGTCATACTTGTTTTCTTTTCTGATATGTCATAAAGTAAGATAGTTGTATCTTCCAATGTATGGCCACATTATTTTTCAGGTCTGAGTTCAAGGATAATGACAATATACTTATTGCCTAACTTAGTTGTGTTTTTCATTTGTTATTTTATGATTCACAATCTGGAAAATATATTTTCCTATTTCTAAGTGTGTTTCCATGGTTAGGATGCAAAATTACTTCTCTTCTTTCTACTTTATAGATACCTCATTTTAAATAGACCATTGAAAAAAGATAAAGATTTGAAGTAAACTTTAAATAGTAGAACTGATTTGAGAGCAATAAATGAAGATAAATAGAAACTGTGTATGAGGGAGTGGTGATGATAAAACTGTTTTTTTTTTTCTATACCACACATACATTGTTTCTTTTGATTCTAAAATGGATAATTCAAATAATAGTAGAATTCAAATAATGACAAGCTGGTCATTTGGCATGGTGTTTCTTTTGAAGAAAGTCAGAAAATCTGGGAAACATATCTTTAAAAGTATTTTTAAATGGTAAAAAATATTGTAAGGTAATAAAATATTGCCAGAATAGAATATAAGAATAGACAGATGCTAGGAATTTAAGCCACACTAGTGAAGACATTAACATAGGTCACTTGACAATTCATATGGGGTAACTGGGGGCCCAGAGGCCACGTGGCACTTTCTGTGGTCC
>NW_007729469.1:107616-111608 GCF_000696425.1 Galeopterus variegatus
ACTTCAAATTATATTACAAAGCTATAGTAACCAAAATAGCATGGTACTGGCATAAAAATAGACACTCGGACCAGTGGAGCAGAATAGAGAACCCAAAATCCAGTTAAGAAGTTTCAGTGTTATAGACAAGCACAACATGAAGATCAGCAGCACTATGGGTAAAAGAGCAATCTCACTTTACTTATGTCATCCTCTCCCAGAGGGGACATAAGCCAGCTCAATGCTAAGAGAGATCACAACTCCTACCTGAGGTTGGGGTGGGAGGGAAAGAGTGGCAAAATTGGCCATATTCCTGACCCTTCATTGTGCTTCTTGAGGGCCTGCTTCTCTCTCTCCTCATATAGAGTGTTGAAAGAACTGATATGGCTGGGATCCCTGGGGCAGGTAGGGGGACGGGCACCTTTCTGTGGACAGTAGCTCTGCCAGGCTTGGATAAGAAGAACTGAGACATTTCCTTCAGGAGGAAGGAAGGAGTGTACCAGGGCTTCAACCTCCTGCAGTGTACTCCGTTAGGGGCTGTTTTCCACTCCACTGCACAGTGTTTTGAAGAAACCAGTATAGTCCAGACTCCTGAGGCAGCTGCAGTTGTCATGGCTCTAAGAGTTACGTAAGTGTTTATAACGAAGCTTCTCCTCTAGAAGTAAGAGAAAGAGTGGAGTCTGCTCTTTATGTCCACAGGTTTTCAGGGCAACACACTGGAGCTGGTTTCTTAAACAGAACACTGATGGAACTGATACAGTTAGACACCAGAGGGAGCAAAGCAGCAAAAGATTACGGGCTCCTGGAAAAAAAAGAAAAAAAAAAAAAGATTGGGTGCCAGAGACAGCTAGGAACAAAGTCCCAGAATCTCTAGCCAGGCTAACAGGACAGTCTTCTTCTGTTAAAGCCACTCCATAAAGAATGAGAGAGGAGGTTGTTTCTTCAAGTGCACAGAAACCAAGGCAATGATAGAAGGAACATGAAGAATCAGAAACACACAACACAATAAAAGGAACAAAATAAATTCTTAGAAGCTAATCCTGAAGAAACAGCAAGATGTTCACTGCCTGACAAAGAATTCAAAATAATTGTCTGAAAGAAGCTCAGTGAGTTAAAGAGAATACAGACAACTAAATAAAATTAGAAAAATAATACATGAACACAATGAAAATGTTATCAATTAGATAGAAACAATAAAGAAGAACCAAATACAAATTCTGGGGCTGACAAATACACACAAAACTGAAAACAGCTGCATTACCATTGCTAAAAGAGCGTTTTTACTTTATCTATTAGCCTGTTCCCCAAGCCAGCACCAAGAGAGATTGCCTCTACCTATGACTTCTCTTTCAAGGGAAAGAAAGCGGGGAATGAGTCTAGTGACCCACCCTTTCAGTTCCCTTTCTGAGGAGCTAGTTTTTGTTTTGTATTACACAAAATGCTGCTGATAAATTGGGCATAATTTGGATGCCTGGGGCAGCAAAGGAAAAAAAAGGAGGCTGATATACTGGGATAAGGTACAGGCTTTTCATCAGAAACATAAGAGAGGAGTGGAATGTGCCTCCAAACTCCCCGCCTTTAAGTGCGCTGCCCAATGAATTATTCAACCTCACCTGGGAGCTGTCAGAATTGGCATAGTTTGATGGCAGCAGCTAAAAAGAAAATAAAAGTGTCAGGTGGCTTATGGTTTGAGAGGGTTCCACAATGTATAGCTAGACTTATTGGTGAAGACCTTTCCCAGTTAAAGTCAGTCTCTGAAAGCTGGGAGAGCTGCTTCTTCAAATGTACAACATCAACACAAAGATATGAAAACACACAGAATCAGGAAAATATGACAGTCAAAGGAAAAATATAAATCTCCATTCACCAACCCTAAAGAAATGGTGATTTATGAAATACCTGATGAAGTAATTAAAATACTCATATTTTAAAAGCCCAGTAAGTTATTACATTAGACACAGACAACAAAAATAAGTCAAGAAAACAATTTATAAACAAAATGAGAATATCAGCAATAAATAGAAAGAACCATAAAAGAGAACAAAACTGTGTAAAAGAACCAAACAGAAATTATGGAGCTAAATAATACAATAATTGAACTAAAAAATTTACTAGAAGGAATCACCAGGAGAATTGATGAAGCAGAAGAAAGAATTGGTGAACTCAAAGACAGATCACTTAAAATTAGCCTTTCAAAGAAGCAAAATTTTTTTTAAAAAGAATAAAAAAGAGGGAAGAATGTCTAAGGGAATTAGGGGAGACCATTAAGTGAACAATATATACATTTAGAGATTTCTAAAAACAGATGAGCAAAAGAAAGGGACAGAAAACATATTCAAAAAAATAATGGCTGGAAATCCTTTCCAAATCTGGGAAGGGAAATGGAAAACCAGATTATGGAAGCTCAAAGGATTCCAAAAACTATAAATCCTAAGAAGTCTACACCGACATATATTGTCAAAAGTCAAGAGCAAAGGGAAAATTTTGAAAGCAGCATGAGAAAAGCTACTTGTCACATACAGAGCAGCCTAGTTAGGGCCATCATTGAGATTTCTCAGCAAAAACCTTAAAGGACAGAAGGGGGTGGGATGATATACTCAAAATGCTTGAGGAAAAAACAAACAAAACAAAGTAAAAAACCCTGACAACCAAGAATATTCACTCACAAAACCTGTCCTTCACAAATGAGGAGAAATAAAATTTTCTAGACAAAGGAAAGCTATAGATGATCATTTACCTTATAAGAAATGCTAAATGGAGTTCTTTCAGTTGAAATGACATCACACTAGACACAATACAAAAGTATGGGAAAGTATAAGTCTCACTTTAATTCTAGTATGAGGTAAAAAGAAAAGTATTATGAATAAGTACATGCAAAAATATGTTAATGACTACACAATATAAAAAGATGTAAATTGTGATGGCAGCAAAAAGTGTGTTAGGAGGAAGTAAAAGTATAGAGTTTTTATATGCAATTTAAAAAGCTAGTTTCACCTTAAAATGGACTGTTTTAACTATAAGATGTTTCATGTAAGCCTCTTGATAACCACAAAGAAAATGCGTATATGGGGGGACTTCAAAGTGTTTGTGGAAAGATGGAAATAAAAACCAAAAATAAAAATTATAAACTTTATTTTCAACAAAAGCTACATCAATTTCAAGACACTTTTATAAGTGATGACACCAGCCATTTAGTTCATACCTAAAATACTGAGAGTCCTGGGAATGTAACCATGCCAATGCAATGTTTTTTTCATCCTTAATTGAAAAAAATGAGTTCCCTTCAAGGATTTTTTTAAAGATGTCATAAGGAGCCAAATAAGGACGGTAAGGTGAATGCCTACTGAGTTCCCGTTAAAACTATCTCACAAAATTGTTCTTGTTTGATGAGAGGGATGAGAAGGAGCCGTGTCACGGTGGAGAATAACTCTTTGGTGAAGCTTTCCTGAGTGTTTTTCTTTTACAGCTTTGGCTGACTTTCTCAAAACACTTTCATAATAAGCAGATGTAAAAAACTAAGTCCTTAACTTATCCATAATTGCTTTAAACATAAAAGAATTAAATTTTCCATACAAAAGACATAGATTGGCTGAATGAAGTATAAAACAAGATCCACCTACATTCTGTCTACAAGAGACTCAGTTTAGATTTAAGGACACGTGCTGAAAGTAAAGGCGTGGAAAAGGTATATCCAATGCAAATAGTACCAAAAGTCAGCAGAGGTGGCTATAGTTATATGAGAAAAAAATAGACTTTAATCCAAAACTGTCACAAGAGAAAGAGAAGATTATTATATAATGATAAAAGGGTCAATTCCTCAGGAAGATAAAATACTTATAAACATATATATGAAACCAACTTCAAAGCACCTAAATCTATAAAGCAGACATTGACATTTCTAAGGGGAAAAATGGACAGCAATACAATAATAGCGAGAGACGTTTATACCCAACTTTCAATAATGGATAGAACATCATAGAGAAAATCAATAAAGGAACAGCAGAAATTCAGTA
>NW_007729469.1:112047-116811 GCF_000696425.1 Galeopterus variegatus
CTGTCACAAGAGAAAGAGAAGATTATTATATAATGATAAAAGGGTCAATTCCTCAGGAAGATAAAATACTTATAAACATATATATGAAACCAACTTCAAAGCACCTAAATCTATAAAGCAGACATTGACATTTCTAAGGGAAAAAATAGACAGCAATACAATAATAGCGAGAGACGTTTATACCCCACTTTCAATAATGGATAGAACATCATAGAGAAAATCAATAAAGGAACAGCAGAAATTCAGTAAAAAAGTAGAATTGCATATATAAGTGTATGTGAATACATACATACACGTTATAGGGTTCAAGTAAAACTTTCAGCAAATTCAGAATAGAAGATAACTACTATAATCAAATAAATCAAATCTTAAAAAAAATAGCAACAAAATCTTAGAACAAGGATTATCTTTAATCGGGAAATGTTGAAAGGTTCCTCTTTTAGACTAAGAAAGAGTGAATAGCGACAAAATCTTAGAGCAAGGATTATCTTTAATCGGGAAATGTTGAAAGGTTCCTCTTTTAGACTAAGAAAGAGTGAAGGATGCCCCATCACATCTTTCAGTCACCATTGATTTGGAAACCTTAGCCAGAGTGAACAGGCAAATGTAAATAAAAGGAATAAAATTAAGGAAGAATAAATAAAGGTGCTACTTTCACATACGGTATTTATATAGAATATTTCAAACAAACTTCAGAAAAAAAAACATTAGAATTAATAAGTGAATTTAGCAAGTACATTGGATAAAAGACTATTATAAAATTATCAATTGCATATTTATGCACTCAAAACCCACATATAAAAGTTTAGCTTTTCCAGTGTCATCATACATATCTAATTCATTTCAATAAGCTTAACGAAAGAAGCATAAAAGGTTTTCATAGAAAATTATAAATCATTATAGAGAGAAATTATGTAAATAAATAACTGTAAGAACATACAGCACTCATGGTTTAGAAGACTCAGTATTGCAAATATACTCAAGACTATGCCAATAAAAATCTCAACAGTTGCATGCATGTAACATTTCAAGCTATTCCTGAAATTTATATGGAAATAAAACGACCATATGGCTAAATTCTCTTTGAAAATGATGGGCTTTCTTGTCTATGAAGCTCTTACTAAAACTACTGTGAGATTGTGTGGTATAAGAATGGACAAACAGATCAATGGAATGAAATAGAGTTCATAAGTAGATTCATTCATATTTGAATACAATATACTTGTATGTCACAGTTTGCAACTACAGCACAGTCTTTTCAAATAATGATACTGAGGCAATTGAATATTCACTTTAAGAAATGACAATTATTCCACCCCACATTAAAAATCATTTTCACACTGAACTTAGATCTAAATGAGAAAAAATAAGGAAATAATGCCCTAGAAAAGAATATAAGAGAATATATTCATGAGCTGTGATTTGAAAAAAAAAATATATTTTTTTAACATGAAAGAAAAAAAGTGATAAGTTAGGCTATATTTTATATAAGAAATTCTGTTCATCAAAAAACACCATTAAGTGTGTGACAGGTCAGAATGGAAATATATATTTTCAAGTATATAACTGTAAAAGAGACTCATGTCAAGCATATATGAAGAATCTATACAAAAAACAAATAGAAAAGCAAACAATTTAACAAAAAAGCAGATATACAACCTGTAGGAAGTACTTACATCAGTAATAACCAGGAAGCACAAACTCATAATGCAATAATACACCAATGCTTATCCATCAGAGGAGCTAACGTTGAAATGGCGACCAATACAAACTGCAAATGGTCACCTGGTATGGATCACATGTAACTCATATTCACTGCCATGTGACTATAAATGAAGAAACACTTTGAAAATCAGGCACTGCCTACTTAGAGCTAAGTAAAAGACTACCCTGTGGCCAACAATTCCACTCATTAGAATGTATCACTAATATATATGCTTGCCCATATGCACGAAGAGAAATGCACAAGAATGTTTACAGCGTTATTATTTGTAATAGATAAAAACCGAAAGCAGCTCCAAAGCATAATTTTTAGTACATTGCATAGATATACTGTGGTATGTTCATACAATGGAATTTAATGCAGTAATGCAATGAATTTAGATGATTTACACACAACAATTATACCGTTATGTAAACTTTATTCTTTTTTCTTTTTGCTCCTCTGATGAGTTAATTTCCAATGACCTGTCTTTGCGTTCAGTAATTCTTTATTCTGTTTGATCATTTCTCCTGGGGATCCCTCCTAGTGAAATCTTTAGTTCAATTATTTAGCTCCATAAGCCACTAAATACCAATACTATATTACTTCATTTATACAGAGTTAAAAACATAAAAGAAAAAAAATGCACTCTAGTCTTTAGGGATGCATGACTCTGTGGTAAAATACTAATGAGGAGCAAGAAATTAGTTATCATAAAAGTCAGGAAGCCGGATACATTTTGGAAAAAGAGGAGACTAGTAAATAAGGAGGTGTATCAAAATGACTTTTGAGGAGCTAGCGATATTCTCTTTCCTGATTTGAATTATAATTTTTCTGGTGACTTGAAGTTTCGGATCCTCATTTCAGTATCAGTTTTGTTTGAATCCAAAACCCCAAACCCTGCTATGTATAAGGCAATGAACAAAATCATGAGGGTTGTTTTTTTTTTTGCCTAATTTGAAGAGTTTGAATGAGAGAACATAGAAAACTATAAGGCGATCACCTATTTTACCACAATCCACAGTATAATTTGGAGGGCACATTTACCTCATGTCAATGGCTGTCATTTGCCAGTGACTCTACTACATGAATGTTTCTCTAGAATTGGAGAATGTGATGGTTGTAATCGGTAAATGGCAGATTTTTGCACAACCTATTGAAATGTGATAAATATAATTGTATTAGTCCATTTCTGTTACTTATAACATAATAGCTGAAACTGGGTAATTTATAAAGAAATTAATTTCTTACAGTTTTGGAAGCTGGGAAGTCCAAGGTCCAGAGAATATATCGGGTGAAGGCCTTCTTTCTGGTGGGGTAACTCCACAGCAACTCGGGGTATCCCATGGCGAGAACAAGCTGAGCACATTTGGACTGAGGAGTGAATTCCTGTGCTGAGGATTGAACTTTTCCAGTTTCCCTTTTAAAGCCTCTTCCTCTTGTGGACTGCTGGATGCATAGCTACACAATACCATCTATTTGGGAAATGAAATGCAGAGAGTGCTAACCTGCCCATTCACCTTCCTTATAAAGCCATCAGAACCATGCCTATTAATCTATTAATGGAAGAACCCACTCCTGAGGGCACAGTCATCACGATCTAATCACCTCTTAAAGGCCCACCTTTCAAATACCATAGTCAGATTTTCCACTCTCTTAACACTGTTACAGTGGGGATCAAGTTTCAGTGAGTTTTGAGAGGACGGACATTCAATCTACAGCAACAATATAAAAGTTATTTTAAATGACTCCAGAAACACAAATCCAGCTAAGAGAGCTTTTCAAGTGCCTTTCTTTTTTTCCCCCCTCTCTATTTTAAAGGATTTAAGAATAATACAGAGTACTTTAGTGTCTGCTAATTTGTATATAAAGGTTATCTGTATAGGACTATCTGATGTTTTGCCTGAAAAAGAAATAGATGACAGTGACTTATTGTACTTAGAGTGACAACTGATGTCTTGAAAGTTCACATGATAATGTCCTATCATTTGCACAATCACATACATATCTATTGCACAGTCAGTAACCAAAAACAAAATTCCCCAAGATCAGGGCATCTTCTCACTGAGATGGTAGTAGGAAAGGATATTTGTGGGATGTCATGATAAAATGATGCAGAAGAGAGGAATTTATTGCTATATCTGACAGGCATCTGTCTCTAAATGGAATTTTATTGAGTGCTACTAGATATAAAATACCTTCACTTCACCTTCTTCCTATATCGACAAGTCAGAACCCTCATAAATTCACTAGTTAGTGAAGATAGGAATCAATCTGGCTATTAGATTTGAAGAAAATTGATATATTCCAGTGTCACAGCAACAGTTAAAGGGGAGCTTAAGCTCAAATTACAGGTGCAAGTATTTGCAAGATTTTATTCAGCCCTAATCCCTTTAAAATTAGCAATATTTTTCATATTATTTTCCAGTGTATTACCATAAAATCAATGTAAATGGGAGTAGTGAACTTTCCTAGTTTCTCTTTTAAATTCTCTCCCTCTTGTGGACCCCTGGAATGCCCAGCTGCACAATACCACCTATCTGGGGAATGAAATTGCTTGTTTGATTTAGAACTTTCCTGAACTGAGATGCTCTTAGCAATTACCTCACCTTCCACCAAATTCTTTTATTAAAAGATAAAAAAACAAGGTCTAAGTACAGTTTTTTTCAACATTAAAGGGAAAGATTATGTAACTCACCAAAAATATAAAATACAAATAGATCCAGACTTCTCGCATCAGTGGCTGATGGGTCAGTAACCTGAACAACATTTTCCTGGAGGTCTTTCCTTTATAGTATTGATGCAGTAAATATGGGCATACTGACTTTTCATGCGAATTCTAAATGCATATTTTCTTTTATTTGGCAATTGCATATCTAGATCTAGGTACCACATAGAATATAGCACTACTGTTGAAAAAGGGGAATATATGTAAATACATATGTATATTATAGCATTGGTTATAATGGTAAATGATCTAGATAAGGTATAATGGAGTGCTCAACTCTTACAAATGATTCTGTAAAACTTTTTGACAATATGGAGATATTCTCATAGTATAT
>NW_007729469.1:117263-117836 GCF_000696425.1 Galeopterus variegatus
GGAGTGCTGCTGCGCTCCCAGCGCCACACTCTCCCGAGTGCGCCACGGGCTCGGCCCAGCATTTTCTTTTTTAAGATTGAATAATATTCCAGTGTATGTATATACACCATCATTGCTTTATCTATGCATTTGTCAGTGAACTCTTAGGTTGTTTGCACATCTTGGCTATTGTGAATAATGATTTAATGAACACAGGAACACAGATATCTCTACGAGTTGCTGATTTTATTTCCTTCGGGTATATATATCCAACAGAGGGTATATTGCTGGGTCTTAAGGTAGCTCTGTTTTTAACTTTTTGAGGAAATTACATACTGCTTTCCATAATGGCTATTCCAATTTACATTCCCATCAGCAGTGTCTAAGAGTTCCCTCCTCTCATAGTTCATTTTAAATAGAAAAATTTATAATGCTGTTTATATGTAATGATCATCTGTATATATTTGCATCTGTACATATTTCCATAGCAGAAAGTCTCAAGGCATGCATTCTAAAATATTAACAGGGTCATCTTTGAACGTTAGGCCTTATAATTATCCAGATTTCTCTTCATTTTCTAAAGGTAAACCTCTA
>NW_007729469.1:118392-122055 GCF_000696425.1 Galeopterus variegatus
ATATTTGCATCTGTACATATTTCCATAGCAGAAAGTCTCAAGGCATGCATTCTAAAATATTAACAGGGTCATCTTTGAACGTTAGGCCTTATAATTATCCAGATTTCTCTTCATTTTCTAAAGGTAAACCTCTAAAAGTTGAATAATAAAATATGCTATAGAAAAAGAGATTAACAGATCTAAAAATTAGTTTCCAGGGAAGAAAATTATTGAGCAAAATTGCAAAAATAAATTTGAGATCTGCAGGGGGAATTTTCCTTTTTCATATGGCTTCTCAGGAGTGAGTCTATCTCCTTTTTTGTCTTAAATGCCTTCAGCAGTGAGTAGTATCCATTACTGAATTAACTTTTAGTTTATTGGCAATTGTTTGTACCAGAGTTAGTTTTTAGTGCGTTAGGGCAATAACAACCATTGCAGAACTTTTTGGGAATGAGGCAGTAACAAAAGGATCAAACTATTCATAGAAATGTGGTTAGGTAACCAAGAACACATTACTCACAGGGTGGCATGTCTGTGTTTTAAACATATTGGGGTCTCTGGAGCTATAACTCTGGGTGATTTATTTTCCTTCTCCTTTAATTTTCAGTATTACATACGGGAGTTATGATAGAGCCCTTGTCTTAGTTATCTAAAGGAGATAGCTACTTTCACCTATTATATTCCTATTATACAGGTGAAAGAATACAAATTCTGGTGCCAACAAAAATTGGGATTAAATCCATTTTCAACTATTTATTTTTTGTGTGACTTAAAATCATTTAACTTGGACCTCAAGGTCCTCAACAGTAAAATGTTGACAATAATTCTGAATATGCAGGGTTATAAAAAAAAATTGGGTAGGCTATCTTTTGAAAAGTGGAGGGAACAGAGTATCTTCTCAGTTTAGGGTGTGTTTGGCTTCAATAAACTTAATTGGCATTGATGGTAAGGAATATTTATTTACTTACACGCGAGGAAGTCTCCAGGATCATTCAGAGGTTGATTAATGTAACAGCTGCACTACTTCATCAGAAACATTGGATCTTTTTCTCTTTCTATGCTGTCATCCTCAGTGTGTCAGCTTTGGCTGTGCTTGGCCAGCTTACTTCTTAATTCAGAATGGCTGCCACAGTTCCAGGCATCACGTGCAAAAAAGATCACATTCAATAGCAGAAGTGGCTTCTTTCCTCTTTAAGACTGAGGAATCCTTTCCAGCAAGATCCCCCCCAAAATCATTGTTTCATCCCATTGGGCTGATTTGTATTCCCATGTCTAAACCTATCACTGATCAGAGAAAGGAGATTACCATGTTGGACATTGGTTAGAATTTACGTTTGCGCTGAGGATTATGAAAACTTCCCTGAAGGACAGACGGATGGATAAATGAATAATAAATGGACTGATGGATTAAAAACTTAAGGGTTATATTGTATAGTTCTCTGTTTAGCAGAAAAAAATTAGTCGACAACTGGCAGATAGGAAACCACACGTGTGTGTGGGGGGGGTGGCAGAAAAAACATGAAGTTATGAAAAATAAAAGAAGAAACAGTTGGTAATACAGATTTGAGAATATGTACATTAATGTACATTTTGGAAAAAAAATCATGTCATAGAACTATCCTCTAAATCATCATAGCTCAAATAATTTTTCTCCAAGTAGAAATATTCACAAATATCCATTTTACACAAAAACTACATTTTAGAGGCCATTTGCTGACTAACAACTATTTTAAGACAACCTTCATATTTTTATATTTGTATGTGTATCACTTGCCTTCATGTATTACAAATGTTTATGTAAAAAGTGATGTTAAATTTTACACATTGAATAAAATTTCAAATATAATCTCATTTTGAAGTCCTATTCATGTGAATTAGAAAGCTTTGATAAACCATGTAGTCGATAAAGCTAATATTAAAACTCTATTTCCCATCTCTCAAAAAATCAAACACATAAATATTAAACTAGTAATTTTGAATTTGGGTCTTTTTTGACGTAGGGATTGCTTCTTAATATGTTTTAAAGGTTGAGTATTCCTAATCTGAAAATCCAAAATCCAGAATGTTCCAAAATTCAAAACTTGTTGAGCACTGACAGGATGCTCAAAGAAAGTGCCCATTATGCAGTTTGGATTTCCAATTTTCAGATTAGGGATGCTGAGCTGGTATATAGTGCATCAATCCCATATTTAAAAAGAAGTTTGAAATCTGCAACAGTTCTACTTCCAAGCATTTTGGATAAGGGATACTCAACCTGTATAACTGTTGATGCCTTAAAAAGTAATAGACTCTCAGGCATATTAGCTGCATCTATAAAAACGTGCAGTCAAAGGTAATGGTATTCCTCTGAATTCAATGGGAAGAAACTATATTAATAAGAGGTATTATCTTTTGCTATAGATTTTTCTGAAACCTTAAAAGTTAATTTTGTCATTGTGATCCTTTAAAAATAAACATATGTATGTTTCAGTTTTAAATTGTACACCACTAGAATAAGAAACCCTTTAGGGCGGGGCTGTTCTCTGACTGGCCTGTGGGTAGTTAGATTTTCCAAGAGAACAAGTTACAAGGGAGGTAAATACATCCGTTTGTTTGAACTTTAACTTTCATCCTAACAGAGTGTCTGTCTGCTTTAGTTACCTCTTTCTGGTCTGCTTATTTATTATTTATTTATTTATTTATTCATTCATTTCATCCATTCATTCATTCGTCCATTCATTCATTCATTCATTCATTCATTCTTCATTTATATGAGAAAGGGAGGGTGCTCCAGTTTGAATGTGTTCCCCAAAGTTTATGTGCTGGTAACTTTACCCCCAATGCAGCAATGTCGAGAGATGGGACATTTAAGAGGTAATTAAGTCATGCAGACTCTGCCCTCATGAATGGATTAATGTCATACATGTTGTTAGTCCAGGAGTGGATTCCTGATAGAAAGACGAAGTTTGACCCCTCCCTCCCTCTCTCTCTCTCTCTCTCTCTCTTTCCTCTCGTGTGCCCACATATGTTCTCTTGCCCACTTCCACCCTCTGCCATGGATGACACAACAGAAGGCTCCTCTTCAGATGCAGACCCCTCAGCCTTGGACTTCCCAGCTTTCCAGTCTTTGGTACTTTAAGAAAGAAAGCTTTTTTCTTTAAAAATTACAGTTCCAGTGTTCTACTTGTAGCAACACGAAACAGACTAAGACAGGGAGAGATTTGCTTTGAACATGAACCTTTAATTATTCCCCATTTTACACTGAGAATTATGTAGTAAGTTTGCTCAGCCAGCAATAATAAAATATTTTGCAAGTGTTAAATATAAGCATTATTTTGCTGAGTCCTCGCTGAAATGAAACTACAGAGGTTGAAAAGTTCATATATAGTAACAAGAAGAAAAATATAGGTAATATCTGAAGATGAGTTTTCAAAATAATTTCTGAAGGAGAGAAATTACAAAATAGACCAGAACGAACTGGGTTGGAGCTTTGTGGATGTAGTTATACCAGTAAGTACACCTGAGAGGCCTTCATCTCAGAGTGGTAGAGACAGACATACAGAAGCAGCACAGATGAGCTTGAAAGCACCGAAATTTAGCATTAGAGCTGGAATACAATGCCCGTGAAAGTTCAGACCACTTTACAAAACTAACATAAAGAATAGAAGGAAAAAAAGTAAGACATCGGAAGGCAACTTATTATGT
>NW_007729469.1:122297-128375 GCF_000696425.1 Galeopterus variegatus
AGTGGTAGAGACAGACATACAGAAGCAGCACAGATGAGCTTGAAAGCACCGAAATTTAGCACTAGAGCTGGAATACAATGCCCGTGAAAGTTCAGACCACTTTTCAAAACTAACATAAAGAATAGAAGGAAAAAAAGTAAGACATCGGAAGGCAACTTATTATGTCCATATCCCTGTGATTAGTATTCCTGGAAGATAGGATGAAGATATGCACGTGAGGAAATTGCAAAAGAAATAAGAGAAGATAATTTTTATTAAGTCAAAGCACATGTTTCCAATAATTGAATGGACTTAAAATGTAATAAATGTTGGAAAGGATAACGTTGAAAGAACTTCAACAGGGAAACAATCTCATAATTTTTTTTTTATAAATGACAGATTAAAAGAGTATTTTAAATATTTGCAAGTATAATATGTACAGTTAATCACCAATATTTGTGAATTCCATATTTTTGAACTAACCCATTCACTAAAATTTATTTGTAATCCCAAAATTAATACTCAGGGCAGTTTCATCATCATTCATGGCCATGCACAGAAGAGCAAAAATTTGAGTCACGATGCACAATTTCCCAGCTCAGGTCAAACGAGGTGACACTCTACTGTCTTGTTTGGACTCGCACACTGTAAACAAGTGTCCTTCTCTCAGTCTATTTATTGCCACACTTTAAAAATTGTGTGCTTTTTGTTGGTGATTATGCTGTTTAAAATGGCCCCCAACCGTAGTGCTGAAGTTCTATCTAGTGTTCTCAAATGCAAGAACTCTGTGATTTACCTTATGGAGAAAATACATGTTTAGGTAAGCTTCATTCAGGAATGAGATATAGTGCTATTGGCAATGAGTTCAGTGCTAATGACTCAGCAATATATATTAAATAAGGTTTAAACACACACACACATTTTAAAAAGGTTAGGTATTGATCAGTTGCTCAAAATTTTGGAACCAGAGGCTCACAGGAACCTAACACTGCATTTCCTCTAGTTGCAACTTTTCCATGTTTACTAATTCAGTTTTCAGAGTGATTTCATAGACTATAAGTATCTCAAATAACAAAAATTGACTGTCACTCAAATGGGACAGGCAAATAAATCAGAATTTATAATGAATAGAAAAAAATATTTTGAACCTAATTCCTTATCTATCTAAAGTATTAAACAATTATACACTCAGGAAAAGGTTTTATTTTTTGTTCAGTTAATTGAAGGTATATATCAGTGAAATAAAGGAAAGATACAAGCTACTGAAAATTGAAGAACTGAGGGACAAGAAATAGGCCTAGAAACCAACTGGTCAAAGTTGGAAAAGAAAACACTTGGACTCTGAAAATAGAAGGAAAAAAAGGATCATCAATGTTTGCCCTATAATTTCTGTTTGCCCCTGTCGACACACATTCCATCCTTCTCCAACCTGCTTTTCACTTCAAAAAGATGATCTGTATAGATCCTATCAAAGAACCCATGCTAGCTTGGGTTGAAATAAGTCAATGAGGTGAGGAGATTGGATGGATGCAAGTGGTTAGGTCATCATTTATTCTATTGGCTCTCTTCTTATGAAGTTGCATCAAGCTGGCTTTGTTCCTCAATCAAAGGTCAATGTTTCTCTCAATATGGCCATCTCTATATACATCTCACCTTTTGGGTTCCAGTAGTCATGTCCTGCCATTGTTCCCTTAGGCTAGGGATGGCAATGGTTGTGCTGTTATTATGTCACATTATTACGCTCTAACTTGCACCTCCTTACACACCCCACTTGCAACATTGCAAACATTCTTTTGCAAATAAATGCATCCAAAATTATCTGAATTGAAATGTGTCATCTGTTTTCTGGGACTGATATACTATACAATACACAATAAAATTGAGAGACCGAAAAACCAGAGACAACAATATATTCACTTTGGTCTTTCCCTTAATAAGTACACAAGGATAATTAAAAACATGGGGAAATAAATTTAAAAAAATTAAAAACTATGTTCTATATTCAGTTTCCAAAAGCGGGAAGCCAGCCGGTGATGGCGGGGCAAGAAGCCGAGCGCAGGATTAGAAAAGAGACAAGAGACAAAAGATGGGGTCAGGAGGACAAACAGTCTCGAGGGCTGCTGTGCTTTATTCAACAGGCATTTCTCTTTATATACTTTTCTAAGTGCATGTCTAAACAAAGGGTTACAAGTTCTGTGTAAGCAACAGGATGTGTGGGATTACAGAAATAGCACACACTCCCAAGTTCTTAGGAATGCTCCAAGGTCAAAAGTCTAGACTTCCTCAAAAACATCTCCAGCTATTTTCAAAACAATTCTCTTTGATCTCATGAAGCTTCATCAGCTGGATGCAGCTGGACGAGAGCTGTGCCCCCTAGGGGACCCCTGCATTCAGGGCAGCTCCCTGCTTCCAACATCCAAATATAAGGAAAATTTCAAAATGGTGGGAAGAATTTATTTAACCTTGATGTCAGGATATTGTATTCTATTAGTTTAGGGCTCATGAAATTGATTTCATAAAGAAATGTATAAATAAAAATTCTGATCCACTAAGGAGTTCTCGAATGCATAAAATAAAAGGCTATATTATAAAAATATAATTGATTGGAACACACTTTATAGTAATCCAACTGACTTGGTGTGATAGTAGACTAGAGGTATGTTTTAACACTCTCAAATAAAAAAGTAAAACTTTATATGTTGGACATTGACAGGTGGAAGCAGAGGAGAAAAATTTAAAAATAATACAGATGTTCATATATTTTTGTTGGAGAAATGTCTCTTCAGAATCTTTGCCCATTTTTAAAGAGGGTTGTCCTTTTGTTATCATTTCAAAGGATATTTTTATATTCGGCATCAAAGTTTTTTTCCATAAGATTTAGGGTTCGTAAGTATTTTTCTCATTATATGGGTTCTTTGTACTTTCAGGATAGTGTCCTTTGAAGAACAAATTTTTTTTTAATGTTGATGAAGTCCCATTTATCTATTTTTTGTTCCTTACGTTTTCATATAATATCTAAGAATCCTTTGCCAAATCTAAGTTCATGAAGTCATATCTATATTTTTCCCTATATGTTTTATACTTCTAGGTCTTTCTTTTTTTTAAGTTAATTTTTGTATATAGTATGAGGTAAGGGTCCAAATTCATTGTTGTGCATCTGTCCAGCTGTGCTAGCATCATTTGTTGAAAAGACTATTTTCCACTGAATGGTCTTGATACCCATGGCTTTATTTTGGACTCAGTTTTATTCTTCTGATCTATATGTCTATCCTTGTGCCAGCACCACGCTGTTTGATTACGACTGCTTTATTTTAAGTTTTGAAAACACTAAGTGGGAATCTCCCACTTTGTTTTTCTTTTTCAAGATTGTTGACTACTCTAGACCTTTTACAATTCTATATGATATTTTTTGAATCAGTTTATCAATTACTGTAAAGAAGTTAGGTGGAATTCTTATAGAAATTGCACTGAATCTGTTGGTCAAACTGGAGAGTATTGTATTTTAACAGTATCTTAACAATGTAAAGTCTTCTGATTCATGAACATAGGATATTTTTCCATTTGTTTAGATTCGTAATTTATTTCAGCAGTATTTTGTAGTTTTCAAAGTACATATTTGCATCACTTTTGTCAAATTTATTTCTGTGTATTCATTTCTCTTTGATGGCATTCTAAATAAAATTGTTTTCTTAATTTCATTTTTGGATTATTCATTTCAAGTGTATAGAAACACTGTTGATTTTTGAATATTGATCTTGAGGGCTTGCTAAAGGCTTTTTTTTTTAACATGAATAATTTTTTAGTGGATTTCTTAGGATTGTTTATATTCGATAATATGTCATCCAAAAAAAGGATAGTTGTACTTCTTTCTTTCCATTCTTGATGGCTGTTATTATTTTTGTCTCCTCAGCCCCCTCCTCCTATTTTTCATCTCCTTTTGCCAATTTCTCTTGCTAGACCCTCCAGCACGATGCTGAATAGAAGTGGTGAGAGTGGACATCTTTGTCTCGTTCCTAATATTAGGGGAACGTACCATTCAGTCATTCATCATTAAGTATGATGTTTAACTGTAAGTTTTCAAATACCATGATCAGGTTGTTGGAGTTCCCATCTATTTTTAGTTTGTTGAGTTCATTTATCATGAAAGGGTGTTCAATTTTTTAAAATGCTTTTTCTGCATTTGTTAAGATAATCGTGTAATTTGCAGTTTTTATTTTACTGGTGTGATGCATTAGATTAATTAATTTTCCAATGTTAAACCAGCCTTCGCTTCTCAGATAAATTTCTCTTGTCCTGATGTATAATTCTTTTTATACCATGATGCTCTTGGATTCAGTTTGCTACTTTGCTGAGGATTTTTGCTTTCTTATTCACAGAGATATTAATCTGTAGTTCACTTTTCATGATGTTTTTGTCTGGTTTTGTTATTGGGCTAGTACTGGCCTCATAAAGAGAGTTATAAAATGTTTCTTCCTCTTCTAGCTTTGGAAGCGTTTGATAAGAATAGGTATTAATACAGCAAACCCTTCATCAACATGGGTTTGAACTGTGCAGGTCCACTTACAGGGGATTTTTTCAATAATTATTTTGAAAAAATTTTGGTTAGCTATGCCATAAATGAATGACATATCTAATTAAGCAGTTAAGTAGCTTACCTAGCAGAGGGCTATTAGTAGTTAGGTAGCTAAGGACTCAATTACATTAACATGAGGTGCCCTCCTCCCCCACCATGAGGCTTCCAGGCCCACGTAGTGCAGCAAGGCTTGACCAGGGGGAAAGCACAGGATGTGTCAAAAACTACACATAGATTTTTGACTTCATGGAAAGTGGGAGGGGGTGCCCCAACCCACACGATATTCAAGGGTCAACTGTACCTTAACTTAGAATTCAGGGTTCAAACCATGTGGGCCAGGGCTTTACATCGTGGGGAGTTTTTTGATTAACAATTCAATCTGTACAGGTCTAGTTGGATTGTCTTTTTCTTCCTGAGTCAGTTTTTGTAGTCTGTGTGTTTCCAAAAATTTGTCAGTTTTTTCTAGATGGCCTAGTTTGTTGGCCTACAATTGTTCATACTATTCCTTCATAATACTTTTTATTTCTGTAAGATTGGTAGTAATGTTCCCCTTTCATTTCTGATTCTAATAATTTGAGTCTTGTCTCTTTTTTTCACAGTCAATCTAGCTAAAGTTCTTACTTTTTTTAGTCTTTCCAAAGAACCAGCTTTTGGTGTATTGATTTTCTCTATTTTATTTTTATTTCTGTTTCATTAAATTTTGCTTAAACTTTACTATTTACTTCTTTCTGCTGGTTTTAGGTTTACCTTGCTCTTATTTTTCCACTGGCTTAAGGTGTGGTTAGATTATTTATTTCAGGTTTTTCTTCTTTCTTAATCCAGACATTTATAACTAATTTCCCTCTAAGCACATAGGCTTTTGTGTAATTGTATTATAGTTGAGTATGTGTGTATGTGTGGTGTTGTCTTGACTCAGTTTTGAGGCTCTGGCTAGATACAAGTCAGTTTCCCTTTTTGACTGTGCTGATTAAGTCCACAATTTTAGCCATTTCCCTTATTGGGCTCTCACACTCTAGCCCACTATATCCCAGTACTAATCACCCTAGGACCAGATACCAAACAACCAGGAACATCCTTAGGCCCCATAGTCCCCTAAAATTATTCAAAATAGCTAATTCTAAGAAAGAAACAAAGAGAGAAAAAGAAGGAAAAAAAGAAAGAAGGAAAGAAAAGGGGGGAAGGAAGGAGGAAAAATGGAAAGGAAGAAGGAAGTAAAAAAGAGAAAAGAGAGAAGGAAAGAGAGAAATATGAAAACAGGCATTAAATAATTAAATTGAAACAAAAGTCCATAATTTGGCCACATTATAATTTCAAAATGTACTAAAAAAATTATATAACAAAAACATAAAAGCATGCCAATTGTCTTGTTTCTCTACAGCATAGGTTCTAAATGAACTTTAACATTTACTAAAATACATCAATTAACCAAGTTTAGTGGACTTAATACTGTGACTCAAATTACAGTGATACTCAGGGATCCCAGTAAACTTAAACATTGTACCATCTATAATCTTAGAAAAGTAAAT
>NW_007729469.1:128875-148810 GCF_000696425.1 Galeopterus variegatus
AGACATATGCCAATGTCTAGGGTTACCGTGAAAACCCTCGAGGGTCCTGTGTTCGCCAGCGCCCCTACGTGGATAGAGTGATTTCCTCTTCCATCTCCTTCTCCAATACAGTTTAACTTAATAAGAGCAAAAAATAAGCTTTGTTTAATAAGTCAAAGAGATTTCAAAACTTTTCAATTTTACTTCTAGGTTCATTTTATCACATACATAGTTTGCATGAAATGATTCCATAATGGCATTGTAATTAATATAAGTTTTAAAATATAAATATTTAATACATGAGGATACATATATGTTTATTTTAAACAATATTCTAAATCAAAAGATAAACCTTCCAATACTTCACAAAATTTAATTAAATTTAATGATAAATGTGAAGAAACAAATAGTACATTGGAAAAAATGGCCAAATAGAATACATTTTTTTTTTCAGAAGATAACTATTAAAATTGCAAAAACTTAAGAAAAAAATTGTTTAAAATACTATGTAGTGTGAGACACTGGCCACAAAGATGAATAAAAGTACGGATTCCCAGCATGTTTAGCTTTCAGTATTTGCTACTTTGTATTTCTAAGGAAAAAAAAAATAGAACTGTTTTTGTGATCTGCTAGGAAAAGATATACCAAAACAAAAACCAACCAACCAAACAAACAAACAAAAAACCCCCAAAAACCCTGCAAGTATAACCACTAATACTATATTCTGGCTAATTTTATGAGAATAAAGGAAAAGACTCTAGAAAGCTTTTATTTAGAGATAACATTAATTTGCTCAATCGTTCATAGGCAAGCCTGAGAAACAAGCATGCATAAAGTGCAAATAAACAAAATATAAAGTAACTCAGTATTGTTTATTTTATAAAAATAAAGCCTTATTTGTACTTAAGTGGGAGGAGTGCCTCTGAAAATCTTTGTTCCCCACAGGAGTTCACTGGTTACATTTCAAAAAGTACTTGAACCAGGTATTAATTCTAAGGATGTTAGCCACTTAATGTTACAAATTCACTGATTTTTTTTTGTTTCATTTTGTGATAAGTAGCTACAAATAGTAAGCAGATATATTTTACACAATTAAGAATAATAATTAAAACTAATATAGTGTTACCTATGTTCCTGACAGTGTTATAGAATATGTATATATTTAAATCAATTTTTTGATGTAAATTTACATATCAAAAATGTACCAATACTTGACAGTGTCAGCCTTTTAAATGTTGCCTATTTCATTGGTTATGTACTGGTACTTAATTGTGCTTTTAATTTACATTCCCTGAGTACATATAATTAATACAAATAAAAATAAAATTGAAAATAAAAAAATATATATAGAAGCTAGAAGTTAAAGAAAAACTCCTTAACCTGGTAAAAGGCTGCTTAAAGCCAAACAACAAAGATGCAAATACTGGCAAAGGTATATTCTATTTATTATAGAAGAATCTCTGTTTTATGGTGTCAATTCTGTCTTAATTCATCTGTAAATTCAAGGCAATTCTAAACCAAACATAAGCAGTTTTTTTTTTAAAAAAAAAANTAGCTAATTCTAAGAAAGAAACAAAGAGAGAAAAAGAAGGAAAAAAAGAAAGAAGGAAAGAAAAGGGGGGAAGGAAGGAGGAAAAATGGAAAGGAAGAAGGAAGTAAAAAAGAGAAAAGAGAGAAGGAAAGAGAGAAATATGAAAACAGGCATTAAATAATTAAATTGAAACAAAAGTCCATAATTTGGCCACATTATAATTTCAAAATGTACTAAAAAAATTATATAACAAAAACATAAAAGGATGCCAATTGTCTTGTTTCTCTACAGCATAGGTTCTAAATGAACTTTAACATTTACTAAAATACATCAATTAACCAAGTTTAGTGGACTTAATACTGTGACTCAAATTACAGTGATACTCAGGGATCCCAGTAAACTTAAACATTGTACCATCTATAATCTTAGAAAAGTAAATACAAAATGAAGAAAATAGGTATGTCTTCCTTTAACTATAATCTTGTCTAAATTTCTCATGGTCATAATATCCTTTACCCTAAAATATCTCGCATTGATCCATAGACACTGTGACAGAATGAGTAATACATTAGAATTAATTTAAGTCTTCGGCACTTACATACTGACTTGATAAAATGAGAACCTTGTGTAACCATCATCCCCAATAAAAATAATTAACATGGCCCAATGTAAGTTAAACCAGGGCTTTCAAGAATTGCAACATATTATATATGACCTAATTAAAAGGATGATTACTCACACTATCCCTTCATCTAACACCCCAATTTTGCCTATTCTTAAGCAAAGAAAGAAAGAAATAAATGTAATGACGTGTAACATTGGATTACTACAACCTTAATGCTATGGACCCATCTTTTCAGACACCATGGTCAATACTCAATATTATTAAAATGAACAACCATATTCAATCAACAATCAGTAAATGTTCTGCTATTATAGATTTGGCCAATATGTTCTCTTCAGTGCCTATTTCAACAGCCTCTCAACCACAGATGGCCTTTACTTCTGAATGGAAGTAACTTTTCTTTTCTAGGTTACCGATGAGATACCCCAACAACTTTGCCAATACACCTACTCTTGGCAGACAGGGTCTTAACTGTATGCACCTTTCTCCAGGAACACAGATATGACATTACACTGATTATGTTCTCCTCAGAGGAGATTAATTTGACACACTCATTAAGGACATACAAATACAACATCTTTCAGTCTTCTTTGCATTCTGATGGCAACATATTTCTTATTTATAAATTTACAAATTCAAAACCATTTTTAATGGAATACTACTCTGCTATAAGGAAGAATGAAATTCTGTCATTTGCAGCAACACGGATGAACTCAGAGAAAGTTATAAGTGAAATAAGCCAGGCATGTAAGTGGGAGCTAAAAAGATAAATAAATAAAATAAGTCAGAAAGAAAGGTAAAAGAATCACAATAATTCATTGAACTTTTGAAAGGAGAGAACAGAACTGAGGCCACCAGAGGTGGAAAAGGGGGAGTTAGTGAGAAATTGGTAAACAGCCACAAAAAATTATTACAATGTGTAATGTTGAATATACTAATTATCCTAATTTGAACATCACACATTGTACACAGGTATTGATATTCTAAGCTGTACCTTACAGATATGTAAAATCAATTATGTTTCAATAAAAAAGTTTCAAAAAAACAGTTTTAAGAAAATGAAAAATAAGCAACAAATAGAAAAACAGCAATGGATAAAAATTTTATATTCAAGATATGTAAAAAAAAGCAGTAGATAAAAATTTTTGTATTCAAAATGTAAAGAATTCTCAAAACTCAATAATAAAAAAGCAAAACGTTTTTAAAATGGGAAGAAGATTTGAATAAAATTTAACTCAGGAAGACTTATTAATGGCAAATAAGCACATGAAAATGTGTTTCAAATCATTACTCATTAGGGAAATCTACATGAAAATCAAATGATATGTCATTGCACGGAATAGATAGACCAAAGAAAAAGAATTCTGACAACGCTCAGGGCTGGCAAGGATGTGGAGGCACTGGAACTCTCATGCACTGCAACCCTTTTGTAAACCTATTTTCAGTTTCTTTAATACTTAAGAATACATCTGGTTCAAAAATGATTAAATTGTATACTTTAAATACGTTCAGTTTGTTGTATGTCAATTATCTCAATAAAGCTGAATAGTACGTTTAATGATTCTTAATATTTAAGGAGGTATTATTTTTTACTAGTTTGAATTTTTTTCTTTTTAATATCCTAATCGGTTGATGAACTTACCAAAAGCTATTCCCTAATTTTCAACTTCTTAATACCTTCAAAACAGTGCCACAAAGGAGATAGGTAGTCACCTCTTCTTTTATACAAAACACAGATAGAACTTCCATTCACCCTCACCCAGAGTACTATAGGAATAAAAAACTAATTAATGTTTTGCTATGGAATGAATACTATAAAAGGGATAATAAATTAATTATGAATTCAATTTCATTGATAATCAGCTCACCTCTTTTGTGGTTCTCTCTTGGTCTTCTTCTAGAAAGTTGAGTGTTGTGTTGCTCTTTTCTATTTGATGAGGCAAGACAATGCAGAGACTACTTCTCTTCCAAAAGATTCTCACTCTTTAAAGCCCACTTATGATAGGGCTCTGGAGAAAAACAAACAAAAACAAAGCAAAAACTGGCTTGTATTAGGCATCTTACACTCACCATTAGTCTAACGGGAGAGTTTTTAAACCCTTGCTTCAGATGGGTAAGCCGTATTCTCCCAATGAGATCTCTTGTAGTGCAAACGCAATGCATGTAAAAGGTAAAACCAATTGTTTTTGACTAAATGGGTTTGGCAGGATCAGTGATCTGTCGACTCATCCTCTTCCTTTTTTTAGGGGTCCCATGATAGACCTCTTAATTCTGTAGGAGTCTGAGGCTTTGGGGTTTGCGAACTGTTGGCCAAAAGCCACTCACTACTTTGGGAAATGCTGTATGATCAAGGTAAGGATTACACTGAGACTTAGGCCAGGCTACAGCTGGCATTACTGGGTTTCTTTTTTTTTTACTTGAACTTTCTGTGGATTAAATATCTACATAGAACTGTGGCTGTAGATATAACTTTTGAGTGAATAATGCATGTGTTGGGGGTGAGGGGCAATGTTAGGTTGTGATAAAGAGATTGGAAGGTTGGATTTTGGCTACATTTATGAAGATTATCACATCAAATAATTACAGATGTCACAATGATTTAAAATGAGTACAAAAATCAATGTTAGGCAAACTATTCCTCTTTAAACATTTAAATTCTAGTTTGAATTGATAACAATCCATAATAAACACATCTGTAATCAGCTAATTCAGTCATCTATAAAGTGAGTTAAGCTTAGCAGAGGCAGCGGGCAGCAAGATTTACTGGGATGTGAGAAAAATACTGTATTAGCATAATTTTTATTTAACTTTAAGTTAAAATTAATAAACAAATTTAGTTTAATGAAGGCTTGCTGGTGAAGATATGAAAGCTCTACAATCCAGAGTTGTTAATAAGACCGAGACTGACTGATTTACTATTCCTGAATTGCGACGTATTTGTGCTTTNTATCCACTCATCCGATGATGGACATAACATCATTTATTTTTAATGGAATGAAAATTTAAATGGCAATGAGATAAGCAAGAATGGCAGAGTCAGGGATTCTGAGAGTCTTCTCCATAAAAGCAGGGAGAATAGTGGCAACGACTGTTCTGATTGAAAAATCAACTTTTTCAGAACTTTCAAATTTAACTGAAGGTTGGTGTTTTAGTCCGTATTGTGTTGCTATAACAGAATACCTGAGACTGGGTAATTTATAAAGAACAGAGGTCTATTTGGCTTACGATTCTGGGACAGCTGCATCTGGCACAGGCCTCAGGCTGCTTCCACTCATGGCAGAAAAGTGGCAGGGAGCCAGTGGGTACAAGCAGATCACATGGTGAGAGAGGAAGCAAGAGAGAGAGAGAAGGGAGGTGCCAGGGTCTTTTTTAGCAACGAGCTCTTGCGGGAACTAATAGAGCAAGAACTCACTCATTAATCCCCTCCTCCCCCAGGGAGAACATTAATCCATTCATGAGGGATCCGCCCCCGTGACTCAATAAGTTTCCAACACTGCCACATTGGAGATCAAGTTTCCACATGAGTTTTGGAGGGGACAACGCATCCAACCTCCATCAGTTGGCCACAGTTCAGAAAGAGTATATTCAAAATATATTTTTGTGTGCTTATTTGACACCCAAATATCTTACTTATCAGTTTTTCACCATGTTGTTTAATTTTCATGTATTTGTGAATTTTCCAAAACTCCTCATGTATTGATTTCTAGTTTTATGATGTTGTGGTGAGAAAAGATACTTGATATAATTTTAATCTTTTAAAATTTGTTATGACTTGTTCTCTGGCCTATCATATGATTTTCCTACAGAATGATTCATGTGCACTTGAAAAGAATGTATATTTTGATGCTGTTGGGTGGGATGTTCAATAGATGAGGTGTGTTAAATGCAGTTTTAACTTAAGATATTTTCAACTTACAATGGGTTTATCAGGACATAACTCCATTGTAAATCAAGAAGTATCTGTATATCATGTTTTTTTTTCCTATGCATACCTACAATAAAGTTTAATTTATAAGTTAGGCATGTAACAGATTAACAATAACTAATAATAAAACAATTATAAAAATGTACTACAATAAAAGTTATGTGAATGTGGTCTCTCTCTCTCTCATAATATCTTATTGCACTGTACTCACCTGTTTTCAGACCACAATTGACTGTGGGTGACTGAGACCATGGAAAATAAAACCACAGATAAGGGGGGACTACCGTGCACCCAGAAGAAAGATCATTAGATTATATGGTGGTTCTAGTTTTAATTTTTTGAGGAATGTCTATACTGTTTTTCATAATGGTTGTACCAATTTACATTCCCAGCAACAATGTGAGTGGGCTCCCTTTNTGTTTTTCATAATGGTTGTACCAATTTACATTCCCAGCAACAATGTGAGTGGGCTCCCTTTTCCCCACATCCTCACACTTATCTTTAGTCTTTTTTATAAAAGCTATCCTAACAGGAGTAAACCGATATCTCACTGTGGTTTTTATTTTCATTTCCCTGATGACTAGTGAAGTTGAACATATTTTCATATTGCTTATTAAAGGGTAACACAAATTGCTTTTAAAATATTACATTTTACTTTTTAGTCTTTTTTAGATTTATAAAAATGGTGTCACTTTGGTTTTTAAGTAGACTCTATAAACATGATAATTTAATTCGACTTTAACTAAATTTGTTTTTTTCTAGATATTCATTCACTTACTTTAAGATCAAGTAAGTAGAGTTAAGATATTTTCAACTTACAATGGGTTTATCAGGACATAACTCCATTGTAAATCAAGAAGTATCTGTATATCATGTTTTTTTTTCCTATGCATACCTACAATAAAGTTTAATTTATAAGTTAGGCATGTAACAGATTAACAATAACTAATAATAAAACAATTATAAAAATGTACTACAATAAAAGTTATGTGAATGTGGTCTCTCTCTCTCTCATAATATCTTATTGCACTGTACTCACCTGTTTTCAGACCACAATTGACTGTGGGTGACTGAGACCATGGAAAATAAAACCACAGATAAGGGGGGACTACCGTGCACCCAGAAGAAAGATCATTAGATTATATGGTGGTTCTAGTTTTAATTTTTTGAGGAATGTCTATACTGTTTTTCATAATGGTTGTACCAATTTACATTCCCAGCAACAATGTGAGTGGGCTCCCTTTTCCCCACATCCTCACACTTATCTTTAGTCTTTTTTATAAAAGCTATCCTAACAGGAGTAAACCGATATCTCACTGTGGTTTTTATTTTCATTTCCCTGATGACTAGTGAAGTTGAACATATTTTCATATTGCTTATTAAAGGGTAACACAAATTGCTTTTAAAATATTACATTTTACTTTTTAGTCTTTTTTAGATTTATAAAAATGGTGTCACTTTGGTTTTTAAGTAGACTCTATAAACATGATAATTTAACTAAATTTGTTTTTTTCTAGATATTCATTCACTTACTTTAAGATCAAGTAAGTAGAGTTGTGATATGAACCCAGGCAATCTGGGTCCTAAATCCATCTCCTTTTTGAGAACTCACAAACATTTTGCTATGTAGCCTTCTTCTGCGTGTGTGTCTGTTTGTCTGTGTGTGGTGTGTTTATGCTTTAATTCAGTTGGGATGGTAATTTTCTAAATTCTTTAGTAATTTATTGTGGTTTATCTTTACCTAAATATCTTTTCTAGTTTTACGGATATAAATATATTTATGTACTTTTGCATCAAAATAATTATAAATGTTTGAAAAACAAAATGATAGAAAAAAATTGAAAAAGTAGAAATAAAATTCATGGAATGCATTCATTAAATGCTTATTTACATGGATGTTGATACTCTGCTTTTCAAAAAGGCGAATCCAGCAATTCACTTATGGCTTCCAAAATTTATGATCTGAGGTTAATGTAGTGGATTGACTTATGTTCCCCTAAAACTCATTGAAGCTTGAATTTTGTCCCCTAAGTTTTATGTATTAGAAATGTAGCTCCCACTGTGACTGTTCAAAGGGTGGGAAATCCTATTATGGTAAGTGAAAGGTGGAGCCTTGAAGAGGTTATTGGATTGTAGGACCGTGCAGTAGTTAATGGATTAAAAATGGTGGTCAGGGGCGTGGTTCCGAGGGCTTTAAAAGAAGAGGAGAGTCTGTCTTTCCTGCTCTCTCTCTGCTTCTACCATCTTGCAATGTGAGGCCCCTGGGTCACTGTCACCACCTCCAGAAGGACTTTGGACTTCCCAGACTCAGAAACTGTAAGCAGCAAATTTCATTATCTTTATAAATCACCCAGTTTTAAGTATTTTGTTATAAGCAACAGAAATGGACTAATACAGTTGAATTCTAATTATATATTGAAAAGTGTGTAGGTTTTAGGGAGGCATTCTTTTTCTTTTTCTCTACAGCAATAATTCAGTAAATAATTTTTAGCAATATATTTTCCTCTCTTTATAAATCACCCAGTTTCAAGTATTTTGTTATAAGCAACAGAAATGGACTAATACAGTTGAATTCTAAATATATATTGAAAAGTGTGTAGGTTTTAGGGAGGCATTCTTTTTCTTTTTCTCTACAGCAATAATTCAGTAAATAATTTTTAGCAATATATTTTCCTACTTTACAAGTAAAACAGAGAACCAACTTGTTCTTACATTCCTCTTTAAGAGAGTTTTAGAAAATTTTATTGCCACAGACACAGCAAATATATAGACAAATCTCTTGACTCTTAACCTTATTCCATACCTCATTTTATTCTCTTTGAGTTTTAGAAAATTTTATTGCCACAGACACAGCAAATATATAGACAAATCTCTTGACTCTTCACCTTATTCCCCTCATTTCATTCTCTTCCTTGAAAGTTACAACTTGTGTGGGACTATAACACTTGGTGGCACTTGGGGCAATAAAATGACCATGAGTTTACGAGTGAGAATTTACTGCATTTATATTGTAAAGATTCTTTGCAATGTAGTTAGCCACCAGAGCCTCAGTTTTTTTGTTTGTTTGAATTTGTAAATTGATTAGTAATACCTGCTTTATGTGGTTATTGTGATACTTTAAGGAGATATTTAAATCACCAGATAAGAGCCTGGCAAGTGACGATTTTTCTTTATGTTTGTTCCTGTCTACTTCCTTCTCAATTTTGTCTTCTCCCATGAATGCTTAAGATGATCTGCCACAGCTACTTCTTCATAATACTTCTCGATTTGCCGTTCATATATTTTCTTATAAAGCAAACAAGCGGTTTTATTAAATTAAGCATGGCAATTTGTTTACCTAACTGGTTATCAATTTATGTACCTATATCTTTGCAAGCCGAAGTTACATACCAAATGCAAAATTTTATGACAGTAATGGATTAAACAGTCAGTGACATGTAGGCAATTAACTTCTGAACACTCTGGAGATGAGAGAGAAAACAAGCATTCCAGATAACAGTGGTAGGACCATGAGAAGGAAAAGCGGAGTCTTGAAAGATGACATGTTAGGGTAAAATAATTAAAAAAGCAAAGAAATTTTTAGTTTTATGAATTGTTTATCATGGTCTCAGCTAAGTGCTCAGGTAGAGTGAGAAAGTTATTAAAATATTGATTTGTTTTAGTCGAAACAAATATGGAGGGGAACATTATTTGTGAGGAAATAAAGTAATAATACTACATACAGAACGATAGAACAAGACACCAACAGGCGGTAGTCAGGAGTATTTTCTGGATATGAATGCTCATTCAATTGTATACCTTCATATTCTGTACATTTTCTATACATTCCATACATTTTTATTTCACGCAAATACTGAAGAATGACCCCCAGCCTATTCATATTTTGATAACTCGGTAATTTTTTTTTTTGTAAGTCAGGATGAGAAAGGGGAGTGTTGTGGGGAATGGTGAGGTTACATACCAAATGCAAAATTTGTGAAAATGCAAATATTTGTGAAAAGTGCTGATGACCACCACTATTTATATCAATTAACCTTGAGGGTTGAGTGAACTCACAGGGGAAGTCATTGGTATTTACAAATTTTTAATTAAATTTTATCAGTGCTGAGAAATCATACTTCAAGAAAAGTGTGTTTGTGTGTGTGTGTTTATATGTCCAGCGGTGTAAATCCATAAAAGAGTGAATATCAATGTGTATCTCTAGCTGCCTTCAATTACTAGCTTCACTACTTACTAGCCATGTGACATTGGGCAAATTAACTAATTAGTTCTTTAGTTAAGTCACCTGTAAAATGGGGAATGCATTAGCACCTGCCCCATGAGATTAAATTGTTAAACAAGTACTTCAAACAATGAATGTTCTGTAATAATTACTCGTGCATGTTAATGTACTGATTGTTGTGATTGTTACTATTTCTCATGCCACTCTGTCCTGCCCACCATTTCTTCAAATTCCTATAGAACATCTCTACCAAAAGTGTGAATACTTAGATCATTTTGTTTGACCAAGAAATCTTACTTAGTAATATTATCCTATACAAATAAAATCACCAGTTTTGAGGATATATGTATAAGGTGGTCTATTAAAGAATAATATGACACTCATGAATTAGAAAGTGAATTGTTGTAAATTCATATTGTGCAATTTTCAAAATAAATGACTTTACATTTCTGTATTGGTTCAGAATAGTTTGGTCACACCACAATAACAAATAAGGTCCAAATCTCATTGTCTTAAAAATAAATTATATTTCCTACACATGTTTATCTTTTGCCAGCAGAGGTACCCAATGTTTCTCTCACCATCTCCAATGCTGGCTCTCTCTGAGCAAAAGGAAAAAGAGAATGCGGTGAAGTGGTTCCTAGTCCCTTATTGCATGTTTGGAGAGATAACATAAAACTTCGTACACATTTTATTGTTAAAATCAAGTCACATGGTCAAGCCTATCTTCCAGTGGGTGCAGAAGTTCAGTCATATCACAAGCTAGAGGAAAGAGAGCTGAAATATTTGTGAAACGTGCTAATGACTACCACTGTTTATATCAATTGACCTTGAGGGATGGACATTACAGATGTAAGTTGCTGAGTAATGGTTATTCTATCACTTAATAAAAAATTAGTTTGTGAGTTTATATGTCGGCATTAACATGGATAGAGATGCAAATGAATATGCATATCAAAGGAAAGGGAAGGTGTAGAAGATGGAGAAATAGTGATTAGTTATTATTTTTTTAAATATCTTTTCCTATTGTTTCTCTACTACAAGGAACATATTATTAAGAAAATATAAATATAAAAGTGAAGATTAAATGCAAACCCTGTGTGATTGTTTATTGGATGGCATGGGTTTAAATTCACTATTTTAAGATCTTTTATGGCCTTACATGCATTACAACACACTGTATTAAAAAGAAACAGGAGTTTAATGGGCCTCAGTCTTTGAGAGGGTCTCCGCACTTACTCCACCCTACTGGTACCAGGATGTTGTGTCCAATTGTTAATAAAGTCCTCCAAATTCACCTAAATTTTGATATTTTTCAGATTTGATTTTAGAGGTCATGCTTTATCAAAAATAAAAGGATTTGTTGAGGCTGACTAGAAATGAGAATTATGTATGAGTTTCTGTACCTAAAATTTAAACATATTTTCTATATGAATTGCATAGTATACATTTACACTTATATAGAAATTCACAGTGAAGATAGTGAAGGCAAAAGGTTAGCTCTACCTGGTGGTCTAAAATATGAAAATGCTTCAAACTAGTAATGTCACTTGAAGGAATTTGAGAGAGATACGAAGGCAACCTGAGCATCTAATTGGATGGGATTAACCCTGGGTTATGTAAGCAAATTGCTTGCAGCAATATATTGAATTTTCAAAACATCAAAGTAGGTATTATGGCAGAAGGTGAGGTTTATGTGGAAGGCTAAATAACAGATGCTTTTTTATTCTACAATTGGTTTGATGTTTGTGTTTATTTGCTTATGGAAAATAGATATAAAATTATTTGCCACCACATTATAAGTGTCATTTATAAAATATTTTGTTTCATTCTCTTATACATATTTAAAATGACTCAATTGTACACCTTTACCTCCTTTTTATCCACTCATTTATTCATTTGACAAAATATTTAATGAAGATTGTTAATTGAAAATGTAGAGCTCCATTCTTCTCAGTTTCATGGTGTTGTTATCTCCACTGATTATTGTTATGCCTTATAGCATATCATATCACTTTACATAATGTTTCACAGTAACATTTGCTAATTCCTATTTCTGATTTTTTGATGTGAAATTTTGAGTAGGTAGTCATAACCATAAAGTATTGAAATCTACTCATGTAGGGTCTCAGGAACTACCTTAGAGAATAACGTAAAAAAAGAGTCTCAATTGTTTTCTAGGATTGTTTCTGTACTTTATAAACTTCTTTTACTAGAGAGTTTAAATTGTCTTACTGATTTATTATAGATGGTGTTATGGGCTCAATTGAGTTTCTGCAAAATTCATATTTGGAAGTTTTCAGAATGTGGCTGTATTTGGAGATGGGGCCTCTAAAGAGATAATGAAGTTTCTTTGAGGTTATATGGGTGGGTCCTAGTCTAATTTGACTGGTGTTCTTATCAGAAGAGGATATTTGGACACAGAAGTGGAGACACCAGGGATGCAATGGACACAGACAAAAGAACGTGTGTGGACACAGGAGGAAGGAAACCATCTGCAAGCCAAGGAGAGAGGCCTAAGGAGAAACCAAAATCTGCCAATACCTTTATTTTGGAATTCTAGCCTCCAGAACTGAGAGAAAATAAATTTCTGTTGTTTAAGCCACCCAGTATGGGGTATTTTGTTATATGGCAGTTCTAGTAAACTAATACTGATGGGTATGCAAAAACTCTTAGCCAAAACAAACATACTAAGAAATAAGTAGCACAAAGCAGTGCTTTCTTATTATATAATTAATTAAGTTTGATAAGGAGTAAGAAAAGATTAGATCTTCTACAATAAACACGAATTTATCTCATATTACAGATTTCCCATTTGAAGAGACGTTGAAAGAAATAAATTGAATAAGAGTAAATAAAGCTAAAATAGGTCAGGTCAAAACTAGCAACAACACAACATGAACCAAAGAAACTTAGAAACTATTAAAAAAATGGCTTCTCAGGGCAAAATTTCAACTCTACTGGAATTTTTAAATATATTTAAAGGCAAAACATATACATATATATATTTAAGACATGTTGAGACACTCTCACTTTTGGAAATAAAATGGCTGAAATGGGATGCATAAAATAGCTCATTTGGGGAATACTGAAACAGTACTAAAATATTCAACTTATTTTTCTATTGTTCAGTGAAGTGTTTCAAACTTTCCTACTGAGCACATCATGTTCAATCCCTAATGCAAATAGATTCAGTTCCAATTCATTTCATCTCCATGTTTTACTTATTTGTATCCTACTGAGCTATTTTTGATGCCAGATATCCTTTTCTTCTACATTTTATTTTTTATCTATTCAATTTCCCACTGTGGTTTACTAGATGTGCTGTCTAGCAATAAGTTATATTTAAATAGGTATTGTGTATTTGGAATTTTAATAGTTAGTGACCTTAAGCTAGAAAGAAAAAAAGATCTTTAAGATTTACATAAAGGAATTATGAAAGATGATTAATTTTGACCTTTCAATAGGATTGGTTACACTAATTTAAAAAAAATCCTTTAAGATCTCTGGACGTTGCTTGCTGCTCATAGGAGAATGTTGTGTTCTTTACAGGCACTTCCAGATACTTATTAGTAATTAATACTGGATACTGATTAAGTGACCCACAAAGGAATGGACTTGCTCTGACAAATTTAATCAATTGAGGCTTTGTTTCAGGTAGGAATTTAAACTGAGAAAATTCTCTTCTATTCACTCACATTAAAAACGGTGAATATTTGAACGCTGGCCTGCTTAGTGGTCTTGCCTCTCTCGGTGGTCTCTATTACTGTATTACTAAGGGTTCTCCATAGAGACAGAACCAACAGGACCTGTAATATAAGTGTATGGGAGGGGATTTGTTAGGAGAGTTGATTGACAAGATTGTGAAGGCTGGGGAGTCCCACAATCGGCCATCTGCAAACTGGGTGCTGGCTCAGTCCACGTCTGGAAACCTCAGAACCAGGGAAGTGAATGGTGTGATTCTCAGTCTGAGGCTAACGGTGTGAGAGCCGGGGGTGCCACTGGTGTAAGTCTTGGAACCCAAAGGCTGAAGAGTCTCGAGTTCTGATGTCCACGAAAAGTAGAAAAGAGTGCATTCCAGCTCCAGCAGGAAGGAGGCGATTCGTGTTTTCCTCCATTTTTGTTCTCTCTGGGACTGCAGAGGACTGAACGGTTCCCACCCACACTGAGGGCAGATCTTTCCCACCCCATCTGATCTACTCAGTCTTGTATGCTAATCTCTTCTGAAAACACCTTCATCGATATACCCCCAAATAATGCTTTATGGGGTTTCTGTGTATTCTTTAATCTAGTCAAGTTGGCACATAAAATTAACCATTACAGTTATATAGTTTTACCGTGATCTAAGGAAAGCTTCAAGCCACAAACTATTGTTTAGGTTGGAAATCCTTAGACGATCAAAGGGAAAAAAAAAAAAAAAAAAATGTAGTTAAAGAAGAAAGAAATGAAATTAGATGATGAACTTTTGAGGGAATATTCATAGAGAGGGTAAGTATCTTATTACTTGGGAAGCAGTGTTTTTTTTTTAATTGGACCTACACACAAATAAAAAAAATCCAATTCCTTTACTTTTATTATTGTGATATGTATTTGGGAGGCAATGTTGAACTGGGGGCCTCAAATAGCATCACAGCAACAACTTTAAATAGTGTCCCTCTAGTCGGCTTCCTTTCACGTGTAGGAATTTTACTATCCCCTTCAATTACACCTTCAAAATTCCTCTCTCTATAATTATTGCTCAAAACATAATGTTACGTTTTAGTTTACTTCATATTTAAAAAGAAATTTGTTTTGGAATCAGGAGAGTGTGTTTTAAAGACATTGTAGTAAATGTCATGTGACTGTTGATGTGAATGACTATGTGAAGTCGATGATTTAATAGAGTGGGAAAACCAATTTTGCAGAAGAGACTCTCAAAAACGTTTACACCAAAATTCTTGGAGAGAAGATAGGGAATAAGATTAGAGAGAAAGTATTTCCTTGGACATGAGTAACAAGAAGAAATTCTACATATATGAATATGTATGCTGATGGGTAGATGTGGTCTTAGATGCTTATGGAAATTCTCTTCTGATTGCTTAACTTTTGTTAGGGAAACAGGAGGCACGTTTTTTAGAGATGAGTAACTATGCAAAAGATGTGATACAGAGGTTGAGGAGAAAGGAAAAAATGCAACATGGTTAAGTGTGGGGACAAAACTAAATAGAAAGTTGTGGGCATCATTAAGGGCCCAAATCATAAATGTAGAATTCAGCATGATTAAGTGGTTTACTCTAGAACCATTCACTTTCAAGAACACAGGCATAGTGCAGGTGGAAATGTGGAGCTTTGTTAAATGGGTATGGCCAAGAGAGGGCCGGAAGATTTGAGGATGCTTCTATGGGAGTGATTTACCAGGCAATGAAAGCTGGAGGAATGAAGAAAGAACGTGGGAAAGTAGATCGCAGTGAAAAGGTAGTAAATCAACAGAACGAGATGATCAGTTTATGGAAACGTTACAGTCTAAGAAGATATGACCACAGGATTTTTTGGTGAGGTCAGGTGGAAAATGTAACAATTAGAGGAGAGGCCAGGGCGTAGGCAGGATTGTCTGCATCAGGTTTTTTCAGTCTGAACACTGTTTACATTTTGGACTGTGGAATTCTGTCCTGGGCATTCCAGAATGTTTAGCAGAATCCCTGACCTCTACCCACTCTATCCACCTGATGTCGATAGCACCCCCCATGCCCTAGTCGTGACAACTTAAAATGTCTCCAGACATAGCCACATGTCTCTGAGGGGCAACTTGCCCCCAGTAAAGAATCTTAGTAGGTCTCTGTGAATATCAAGATCTAAAAATACTCATAAAATCACTAGGAATGGAGACAGGACTGAGGAAGCAGAGTGGCAGTAAGTGAAACCAAATTGTAAAATGAAGGTAGTACACTTTTATAACATGAGACTTAAATCAAGGATAAGGGGATGGTTAGTGAAAATGGAGAGAAAACAGTCTTGACATGTGGCAGTGAGGACCCCAGGTTCAGGTCCAGAGAAATGGGGCCACTGAGAGAGAAAAAAGCAGCGACCCAAGCCACCTCCAAAGAGAGGGCTGCAGGCGAGAGCCAGGTTATGGTGAGAGAAGACTGGAGGAAGACGTGCAGAGACCAGGCGAAGGCTATCGAAGATTTGCTAGGTATCTGTGCAAATATAAACAGCAAAGGACAAATAGTCCAAGAATTTTAGTGATAGGTGATTATATTCCCCCTTAAAGAGTGGCAAGTAAATTCAAAGAACAAGCAAAGCCATTCTGGACAATAGTGTAATGAAAATATGTGCATCATGTGCCTGAATGCCATAATAACTATAAATAATGCTCAGGGTTTTTTAAAAATTTATTTATAGGAATTTGACAATTTAAAAAATCATAATTTGACAAAATTATTTCTAAGTTCATGTAAAAGGAGAATAGACTAAAATTTGTGAGAAAAAATAAAACTCTGTAGTACTATTCTTTCAAATATTCAAAAACACATACAACGATTAAATAAATGCATTTGATAGGCCAGTGGAATGGGATTTCTAGAACGAGATCAGAGACTATATCAAATATAAAAAACAATGAGACTTGACATAAGGCTAAACATATAGATCAATGAAATAGAATTAAACTAATCTAGAAATAAACCCATATATCTATAGTTAATTAACTTTTGACAAAGCCAAGACAATTCAATGGAAAAAGTGCTATTTCCACAAATGGCATTGGTACGACTGGATAAGCATAAGCGTGAGGGTGAACCTTTCCTTTACACCACATTCAAGAATTAACTCAACGTTGACCAGAGACTTAAATGTAAGAGCTAAAACTAAAACTCTTAGAATAAAACATAAGAGTAAATCTTCGTGGGCTTGGGCTAGACAATTGCTTTTTAGATGACATCCGAGTCACAAGGACCAGAGGCAGGAGGAGTACTGCCCCCATGACAGGGAGGCCCGAGGCAAGCCAGCCCAGACCACACCCCACCTGTTCAAGAGGTGCCAGGGGTCAAGGAGGCCCCAAACCACTTCCACAGAGGTGGTCCACGACAACCACTACCACAGCTGCTACTGCAGCAAGGACAGCTTGCCGCCACCGTAGCTGCCCTGGCCACCAGGCAGGTGGCCTGCCACATATTCAACTGCATTGACAAAAGAAGAGTCATCAGAGGAGCCTGAGAAAAGAAGACAAAGTCCACTCCAGAGCAGCAGAAGAAGCGATTGATCTACCAGATGACCAGAAATCAGTAGAAGGGTTAGAAATATGAGAAAACAAGAAAATATGAGAACACTGAAGGAATACAGTAATTCTCAAGTACCATACCCTGCAAAACAGGAAACCCTGGAAATGACTAAAAAGGAATTCCAAGTAACTATGTTAGGGAAACCTAATGAGATAAGAGAAGACTCAGTTAAACAACATGATGAAATGAGGAAAAATAACCAGGATGGAGGAGGAAATTTACAAAAAAGATTAATATCTTAACAAAAAATGAAGCAGAACTCCTGGAGCTAAAGGATTCAATCAATGAAACAAACAAACAAAAAAAACCCTGCAAGCTTAAGCAGCAGATCGGAGCAAGCAGAGGAATGAATTTCTCATCTCAAACATGGTCTTTAGGAAATAACACAGGCAGACCAAAAAAAAAAAAAAAAGAATTTTTTAAAAATTAAGAAAGTTTAAGAGAGCTAGCAGAGAATCTTATGTGCACAAACATCTGAATCATGGATGTTCCAGAAGGGGAGGAGAAAGGTAAAGACACTGAAAATCTATTCAGTGAAATAATAATGGAAAACTTCCCACATATCTGTTCCCCAAACCGATTCAATCCAAAAAGATCCTCTACAAGACACATGATAGTGAAACTGGCAAAGCTCAAAAACAAAGAGTCCTTAAAGCAGCAAGAGAAAAGTGTCAAGTCACTTATAAGGGAGTCCCCATCAAACTAACAGCAGACTTCTCAACAGAAACTCTACAGCCAAGTAGACAGTGGGATGACATATTCAAAGTACTAAAAGAGAGGAGTTCCAATCAGTATGGCAGAATAGGTGGTCCCCAGCATCACCCTCTCCCACAGTCAACTAATATACAACTATCAACAAGCACTGACTGCCAAGCTGGGGCTGCTAGAGCTCAGGTGAAGAGGAGAGACCTGCAGAATTCATGAAGGCAGGAGAAGCTGTGATGAGAGAAAGGACCACCCCAACCTTTTTGAGCCACAGCCACTTCAAGGCTGGCCTTGGTGAGCACAGGGAGCAAGAGCTGGCAAACGCCACAGCTGTGCCCTTTGCATGATGTTGCTTGGAATCTGCAGGAGATAGGAGGGCCTTGGTGGACCCCAGACCAGCAAGACAACTAACTTGGTTCCTGTGGACCCACATAGGAGTGGGGGCCATAGACAACTGAAAAAAAGAGCCACTCAGAAGCTGGTGAGTTATTGCAAGGGACCGGTACATGGCCCACCCCATGGGAAATGTTTAGAGTGCAGGGGGTGGGGGCGATGGGCCTACCGAGGTAACACTGGGGCACAGCATGGACAGCTGACCTGCCCCCCAATCAGTGCAGGGCCACTCACTGGAGACTGGTCAGGAATACAGAACAGCAGGGGGTGCGGTTTCCTGATAAGACTCAGGCCCAGACCAGACTTTCCACACAACACAGGTGCACCAGATCTCACAAGACCCAGGAGTGCTTAAAATGTCAACAATTAAAACCTGAGCTGCACAAAAAGCCTTGCTCAGGAAATCAGCAGCAGAACAGCAATTCAGCTCAACCAAAGGGCTCAAGTGCTGGTCCCCACAGGAAATTCCCCCATCTTAGAAGTAAGCAAAGGACAACAAATTATTTCCAGTGCAGAAATTTAAGTGGTGAAGGTAGCTAATAGTGCAACACAGAACTGAAAGAAAAAACAAAAACCCCACAGATCAGAGACAAAGTTCTGATATTAACTAGTTAAGGTCTAACACCACCAAAGAACGCCTATAAAACCTAAAAGAACCAGGAGCTCCCAGGATCCCAAGCTGGGGTGGTCTCAGCCATGCCCCCAATGTCCACATTCAGCCCAGTGGCTACCGAGCTGCTGTCAGAAGCCCCCTGCGCTCCTGAGCTGGGGTCGGGGGGCCAAAGGTCTCAGCCATGCAATCCTGATGTCCACATCCAGCTCAGCTATGACTCAGCCACTGCCAGAAACATTCCGGGTTCCTGAACAGGGATTGGGGGGCCCACAGGCCTTGGCCAAGCCCCCCTGCCCTCTGCAACCAGGTCAGCGAAGGAGCCAGCACTGGGCCAGCCCCTCCCCCGTCTCCTTCCTTCTTTTACTCCCTTCTCCTTCCATCTTTCTCCCTCAATGGTTCTGCAACAACATCTTAGAATGTAAATAATAATAATAATAAATTAATTAAACATAAAAATAAAATAAAATACTAAAAACAAACAAACAAACAAAAAAACCCTGCCAGCCAAGTATACTATACCCAGCAAGGCTATCCTTTAGAAATGAGGTAGAAATAGTGTATTTCCCAGACAAACAAAAGCTGCAGGAATTCACCACCACACGACCAGCACTGCAAGAAATTCTTAAGGTAGTCCTGCTTCTGGAAATCCAAAGAAACAATAATCACTACCACGAATATACAAG
>NW_007729469.1:149202-151101 GCF_000696425.1 Galeopterus variegatus
TTAAGGTAGTCCTGCTTCTGGAAATCCAAAGAAACAATAATCACTACCACGAATATACAAGAAAGAACAAAACCATCTGGCAAAATTATGAGGACCAAAATGAAAAAAAAAATTAGATAAACTGGATTACATCAAAATTAAAAGACTTTGCCCTTCAAATACACCAGCAGGAGAGTGAAAAGACAACCCATACAATGGGAGAAAATATCTGAAAATCATATTTCAATAAGGAACTGCTATCCAGCAAACAAACAATTCAATAATAAAAAGACAAATACCCCATTAAAAATGGGGAAAAATATAAATATCCAAAGAAGATAAACAAAAGGTCAGTAAGCACATGAAAAGACACTCCATGCTAGTAGTCATTAGCACACAAAGTAACATACTGAAGACACCACTTAACATCCATTAGGATGTCTGCAGTCAAAAAGAGATGACAGTGAGTGTTGGTGAGAACACGGGTACATTAGAGCCCTCATGTATCACTGGTGGGAATGGGAATCAGTGCGGCCACTCTGGAAAATAGTCTGACAGTTCTTAAAATTGTTAAACATACAGTTATCTTATGACCCAGCTACACCCAAAAGAAATGAAAACATATATGTACACGAAAACTTGTACACAAATATTTACACTAGTACTATTCATAATAGCCAAAAAGTGAAGACAATCCAAATTTCTATCCACTGATGAGTGGGTAATATAATAATAGATTGTGATATTATTCAGCAATAAAGAGGAATGAAGTGGCGATGCACGCTGCAACACGGGTAGACCTTGAAACTATTTGTGTAGTTATTTAGTGAGTATGATGTTTCTCTGCTAGTAGCTCTGCTTCCTGACTGCACCTCACAGAGTGNTTTAGTGAGTATGATGTTTCTCTGCTAGTAGCTCTGCTTCCTGACTGCACCTCACAGAGTGAATGGTGCAGCCCAAACCACAGGGAATGTTGTTCCTCTCTGTTGTTAAGTGACTGCACTAACCGTGTATTCTTGTTTCTACACTCTTTAATGAAAGAAATAGCACAGCTGAATGTAATCTTCAAACAGTAAACCTAGTATGTGTTCAGTTAGTCTAATTGCTTACAGTAAACCTAGTATGTGTTCAGTTAGTCTAATTGCTTTATATGTAATTCGAAATAATGTTTTTTGAGTCAAACATAAGATTCTATCCATATTTCTTAGAAAAATTCTATTACTTGCATTTTAAAATCTATCGTATACTTAGAAATGTTATCTTTTGTCTCTCATTAGCAAAGAGAATATGTTAAAATATCACGTTGTGTTTACGAATTGCTGGCTTATTACAATTTTTCTTTATATGTTTATATATTTTCTGAACTCATATTACTAATCACATGAAAGTTTAGATATTAATTTTTTAAAAAAGCAATGGGAAATGGCATGTTGGCTCATTTGGTTAGAGTGTGTGTAGAGCTAGGACTCGGGCTCACAGACCCCTCGAGCCCACTGTCCAGACTGGGTCACAAGCCCTTCACACGCTGGTCTACGAGCTGGGTAAGAGGAAAAGGTCCTGGGAGCCGTGGCTGAAGAAATAATAGGCTTTATTCAGAGCAAGGAGCAGTCAACCTAATATGGCTTCGTGGAGTGTCCTCTAGAAGCTTCGCCCATGTGCCCGGTCAGTCCAAGGCACACCCGCGTGCATGCACATGCCCACCTCAGCGGCTCGGCAAGACTCCGAACATCCGAGGGGCCCTGACCATTTTCCTTATATTTTCCTAACAGTGTGGTGTTAGTCACACCAAGGCCAAGCGTTCAGATACCCTTAACGGCCAGCCACCAAGAAAAGAAAAAGAAATGGGAGTGGACTTCCTGTGTTAGCAGCTACATATAAAGGGCTTGGAAGCCATTAATCCCATTTTTACAACTAGAAAAA
>NW_007729469.1:151685-154936 GCF_000696425.1 Galeopterus variegatus
AAAAACCTTGATATATTGAAAATCATTAACTTTCTCTAGACCTGTCAGAGAACTGAGGTCACAGGCCCACTGTCAACCTGAAGAATGGAGGGCAACTCGTCCAGCATAACACGGTGGAGACTTGCCTACCTACAGCAGAAGCCACAGAAGCCAGACACTGGGAGGAACACATAAGTGACAATTGTGACCCATTGCTGGAGGCCAAGTATAAGAAACCCCTGGGGGCCGCAGTCGTAGTGGGGCTCCTGCGCTTTTGTGGTCCTTACCATCAGGCGCTCCTGAGGTTCTCTATGGTGAAGATTTGAGAAGGATGTTCTGGTGGCTCTGGCACTGAGAAGAAGCATCATCACTGGGGAAAACACTCAGAACCTTCTTTGTAAAAATGGCCTTTTCTCCAGACCTTCCACCCAAGCCTTATTCTTGCTGAAAGAACGATATCCTTCCCTTTACTACTGCTTCCAGGCTTCCTGTCTCGTCTAGGGGGGAAAAGCATAGTTAATAGGAATTGAGGTTTCAAGGAAATAGATTGGAAATGCCGGGGAAAACAGTACGGGGGTGGAGGAAAAAGATATTGCATAGCTCATTTCTGTTGCTTGTAACAAAATACCTGGAACTGGTAATTTATAAAGAAAATGAAATTTACTGCTTACAGTTTCAGAGGCTGGAAGCTCACAGTACGGTGAACACACCTGGTGAGGGTCTGGGCGTAGTGACAGGGACCAAGTGCTCTCACTGAGGAAGAGGGCAGAACAGAGACAGCAGAACCTAACTTCACTCACTCTCTTTTTAAAGCCCTAGGAACCACGCCCCTGACCACCATTTTTACTCCATTCACTACTGCACGGACCTACAATCCAGTCACCTCTGCAAGGACCCACCTTTCAATGATCATAATAGGATTTCCCACCCTCAACAGTTACAGTTAAGCTTTGATGAGGTTGGAGGCATCCGATCTACAGCAGACACCACTGGAGTGTTTGAGTGAAGGTCACAATCCTAGGACACAGATCCACAAAAGGCTGACATTTAATAGAAACAATACATAATGTTGCCCAAATCATCTACCTTATTGCCATACCAACAGGGCTCCAGTATAACAGCTAGAGATTACATTAGAGATTTAAAAATACTGCTTTTTTTTTGATGGTGGGTACTTAGGGAAGCCCAAAGCCAAAAGGAGACCAAAAAGAAAAAAAGGGTGATGGGGGGAACTAGGAAACTAGAGGAATTTCAATCTCTGACACCTATGGCTACACCACACACTAAACACAGCCCAGCCAGATAAATATAAATCCTCGCATTATAGACTATGTATCTCAGTTCCTAATACCTGATAAATCATGTTTGCATTTCAACAACAACAACAGAAACAAGACATGTGAAGAGGCAAGAAAAATTACAGTCTGAAGAGACAAAGCCATCATCAAAACCATATTCAATATGACACAGATACTGAAATTATTAGACAGATAATTCAAAATAACTATGATTAATATGTTAAAGATTCAAACAAAAAAATAGCAAGCAAGAGCAGATGTACCCAGATGTATGCAGAGATGTAGAAATTTAAAGAAATATTTTAAAAGAAATGCTAAGGGCCGGCCCCGTGGCTCACTCGGGAGAGTGCAGCGCTGGGAGCGCCGAGACTGCAGGTTCGGATCCTATATAGGGGTGGCCGGTGCGCTCACTGGTTGAGTGTGGTGCAGACCACACCATGCCGAGGGTTGCGATCCCCTTACCGGTCAGGAAAAAAAAAATGCTAAAATTCAAAAGCAGTGTATTGAAAATGAAGAGTAATTTTGATGTGTTTATCAGTAGACTTGATGTGGCTGAGGAAAGAGCCAGTGAGCTTGACTGTCAATAAAAACTTTCCCAAACGAAAGTACAGAAAGAAAAAAGGATGATTAGAAAAATGAAGCATCTAAGAACTGTGGAATAATACCAAAATGTGTAACATATGCCTACTAGGGATATCAGAAGAAGAAAAAGAAAACAAGTAGGAAAAATAATTGAAGGAGTAATGGCTAAAAACTTCCCAAAATTAATGACAGACACTAAATTTGAATGTAAAACACAAAATTATAAATAAGTTAGAAATAAACATAGAAGAAAATCTTTAGGACCTAAAGCTAGGAAAAAAGTTCACATATATAACACCATAAGCACAATTTATAAAAGAAAAATTGGCAAATGGGACTACATCAAAATTAAACATTTTTCTGTGAAATTTTTCTGTTCTGAGGATGGAAAAAAAAAACAAGCTATGCATCAGGAGGGAATATTTGCAAGCCTCACATCTAATAAAAGATGAATATCTAGAATAGATTTTTCAAACTCTTAAAATTCAGCAGCAATAAAACAAGCATTTTACCTAAAACTTGGACAAAGGACATGGACACATATCACCCAAGAGGATTTCAAATGGCAAATAAACAAATGAGAACATGTTTAACGTTACTAGTGACTAGGAAAAGCAAATTAACATAAATCATTCAAGCTAAATTTTATTCATTTGTAATGATATCCATCAGTCTTCTTTATATCTGCCAATCTTCCTCTTTGATGGTTTTCATTAGTTTGTAATTGGAAATCATTGGGAATAAAGTTTTCAGTGAGCGTATTGTAAGTACGTTCAGCAGACCTGTAGGGAGCATTCTTTTCTGGACTATATCGCATTGGACTCCATCTAAATTAAAAGTTTTTTCTGTGATGGTCTTGTCTTCGAGGTACCCTTCATGATAAAGCACAGAATATGAAGCAGAAAAACAAATATGGAATATATATATAAACAAATATAGAATATGGGGCAGGAAAAACAAAGCGTGGAAAACTCTTTGAATTGTGACTTCAGGCCCAGGAGGTGGTGTCCAAGATGATTATACTTGACACAGTTCAACTCAATAGAAAAAGCAAAACAGTTAGGCATAAACTCGGCAATGAAATGACGTGTGTACATGCAGCTGGTCCTTATCATGTCTGCTATTCTGGGAGCATTCCATCCTAGTAGTACCTAGTGACTGGAGGTCCCAGTTAATATAGATATAAAGAAACTCAGCCTTTGGGATTGTCTGTAGTATCATATTTTGTAAATTACTGCACCGCATTGCTCCCTCCTTTCTCCCATTCACACTTACTATTTGCTTTCCCCCTTAAACCTAACAGGCATGTCATTTATACCCTTGCCTCTGACCCATCCCATAAAATCCTCCATCCAGGAAAGTCTCTCATAAGGTAAAAAAGAAATGTCAGAA
>NW_007729469.1:155641-157214 GCF_000696425.1 Galeopterus variegatus
ATTTATTTAGCTTATACCTCACACCAACAGGAATACAACCTTAAACCAAACAAACAAAAGCACCAACTTCATGGAATATATATACTCTAGTAGAGGAGACAGACAATAAACAGAGGCAGAAAAATGAACAAATCCACAGACGTAGCTGTCAGCCAGTGATAAGTGCTGTGAGGGAAAATAAAGCACGTTAAGTTAGGGTGCTGTTTTAAACAGCTGGGTTAGAGAAAGTTTCTCTGAAAAAGGGTTTGATCAGAGACGTGAATGAATTGAAGGGTCGATGAGAATATACTAGAGAAGGGTGCATTGGGCAGAAGGAACAGCACCTTGACTTGAGGAGGTAACGTGCTCAGCATGTGCAAAGAACAGCAGGGAGACAACGAAGCGGGGAGGAGGAAAGGAGGTCTAATAAGGAGAAGATACCAGAAACGTAGCTTGAAGTAAGTCGTAAGTGGGACTTGGAATTCTCTTCCGAGGCCAATGGAAAATCTTCAGAGGGTTTTGAACAGAGGACTTTATTTAAAAAAATAAAATAAAACAATAGCTCTGGCTTCTGCGGAGATACAGTGAGTTATCATTCATAAGGCTAGACCATGCCAGAGGCACCTACCTTTGTGGCATGCAAGGGCACTGCCCACTGAAAGAGGAAGAGGTTCTATTTGTTACCCTGGGAAAAGAGCTGAACCTAGATGCTACTAGAGTGTGATTGATCTCTTTCCAACTGTAACTCATGAGTCCTGCTAACTGTACGGTGATCAGTGTCTTTTGCCGTTTTAATATTTTGGTTTACTTTAAAATCTTTATTCCCACCATGTAAATAGGAATCATTTGCAAAATAGCCATAGTGCATTTGATGAAAGAACTGAACCGCCTGTACTTTTCCTAATTGCATTCCTTGTTCTACCTTACTTTCGTATTTCTAAATAAATTCCTTTTGTCAAATTATTGAGATAATTTCCTAGTCATATTAGAATAACTTTATCTAAACCTAATGGTTTTTAATGCTCATTTCAAAAATATTCACTTTGCTACATTTTATTAATAGGTATTTTACAAATTCTCCATTACTACCTAATTGTGCAAAATGCTCTTGCCTACTTTTATTATTAAAGTCAGTTTTTAAAATGAATTCAATATCTTAGCATTTAAAAATAATTATTAATTTCATGCCTCCTTGCTTTCTACGTGTTTTAATCCTGGGGTATTTATACAGCCCCTTCCTATTCTTTTAATCCATTGGATAGCATTAACTGTGTTCTTTCACTCTTCTCATGTTTATTTGCATGTGTTAAAAATTGTTTTGCACCCTAGCTCTTCCCTCTAACCACAGTAATCCCCATTGTCACTGTTACATTTGCAGAAGGTTACTTTGGGAAAATCAAAAAGGATATTTTACTTTTCTAAATTGTGCACCTGAGGAACATACACACTATGTTGTAATTATCTGAACATGGTATTTTCTCTGTCTTTATCCACAGAAATATTGGCCAACATTCCTGGTAAGTACATAATGTCACTTGGTTTTCTAATTTCTTTAGATGGTTTTCTGATAATTCAAATTATTTTGCAAGAGAAG
>NW_007729469.1:157907-169907 GCF_000696425.1 Galeopterus variegatus
TGACGGGCCAGAATAATCATATACAGTGTATATTGACAAAATAAAAAAAAAATAAATAAATAAAAAAATAAATTTGGAAAAAGAAAAAAAAAAAAGAAAATTATTGATTGATATAAAATCATTTATTCCATCAATGTGTAGTTATTTCTGATTCATTTTTTACCTATGCTCTAACCATCCTTTTTTCTCCTCCGTCAGATTTTTTAAAGAAATACGCATATACATATGTAAACAATGTATTTTTCTGATATTCTTCATGTTGAGTTTCAAGATTAGAAATCACCTTAAAGATCCTCCAATTCTTACATAATACAGATCTCAAAACCTGTAGCCTCAGGTTTTATTTCATATACACGTCTTTTACATATAGTTCTGTAATAGCCTCTGGAGTTTTCTTCATTTTTCGATATTACTATTAGTAAAGTGACTCTCTCAAATGCAAACAACATTTTATGGCACCAATTGCATGTTGTTTACTGACCCTGCTATTTCCATGTTTTCACTCCTTCTAAAGCTGTCATTTTATCTCTGCTAATTTACATTCTTCTCTATTGTTGCTTACTTAAAGATAAATAATAGTATTTTAATTTAATATTAATAAAGTCAAAGAGTAAAATAACTCTTTGATATTATTGTGAGAGACAAACTCTGGCTGTTTAGATCAGTGACAAAACTTAGGTGGTTACTTCCCATAGCTGACTGCAAAATAATGTGTTTATTTCACTTTGTGTCCTAGCTAGACATTTGAAAGGAAGCAAGAAAATAAGGGCAGGGATCTCTAAAATAGATACACCACGACTCAGAGCATCCCAATCTATGCACGGCAACAGGGCAGGGTAGGAAGAAATACAGAAATAAATGTGTGTGTGGATGGCCCATTTTCTTTTTGCTTTTTATTGAACTATTTAGAATCTTCTGAATGCTACTTTTGAGAAAAATTTAATGGTAAATATGTACAACAAAATTTATCATTTTAAGATTTACACTTATGTTTTCTTCTTACCTCTCATTTTTAGGTATTTGATCCAGTTTAAAATAATTATCTTGTATGGTGTGATATGGGAGCCACGCTCTTTTGCATGTAGATATCCAGTCTTCCCAGAACCATCATCTGTCAAAAAGTTTATTCTTTCCCCCATTGTATGGCCTTGACATCCTTGTTGAAAATAAATTGATCTTAGATATATGTAATTATTTCTGGAATTATTGATTTATATGTCGGTCTTTGTGACAGTACTATACTGATTACTATAGCTTTGTAGTAGGTTTCAAAATTGGGAAGAATGAGTCACTTAACTGTTCCTTTACAATTTTATTTTTATTTTTTTTGTCTATTTGGGGTCTCTGGAAAATCCATAAAATTTTAGAATCAGCTTTTCCATTTCTTAAAAAAACAGCGTGAGCCTTTGGCATCTTTCTCAAAAATAACAGAAAAATTGTCAATTTTTATTTCTCATAAGAGCACGTGATGCTTAAGAAATGGGCAAATTGTGTATTAACCAGGTAAGTTTACATCAAAAGCCACTTTCATTACTATCTTTGATACCTGTTTTCTTGAAAAGTTTCCAAGACATTGTTATATTAATGGCACTAAAATTTTAATGGCGAGTTGCTCCCCAATAAATCAATTTTGCAAGTTTGTTTAGTGATATTTAAAAATCTATAAAAATACTAATGTAAATAAAATAAAGTCACTGGCCTGTGGTGTCAATAAGAGTTTATATTTCCAGTGCAAACAGAATTATTCTAATACCCACATTTAACTCCTTGAGAAGAGTGTCATGCTTTGAGCTGCAGAGCTGTAGAATTAATGCAGCCTTGGCATTTAATCACCACCAGTTAAATTGCTCTTCTCAGAAGCTGCTGTCCACATATGTCATTTTGTTTAGATCTAATACCATACATTACAAACACATGTGTTAAGAAACAATATGTTTTTGTCGAATTTTAAAAACTTTTTAAAATAAAGAGATGGAGGGAGAAACAAAATTATATCTGAGAGGAATCTTGACTTTCCATTTTTTCTAACAGCATGACTAGAATTTACAACTCATAGATTTCAGTCTTTCTTGTGCCATTCTAAATGAAAATTTTTAAGTGCTATTACATTTTCTCACAACTTTCTGATTACAATTAAAATGTTTTATCCTAAAAGCTTAGTTAAAAAAAAACAAACAGAAAACTTCCATCTGAGATGATCATGCTTATTCAAGTGTGCCTTGGCCAAGCTCACATTATCAGCACCTTAACTATTATCTCATAAGGAGAATGACAAGCCTTCGTGGCATTCAGTATTATTGCACTTGTCAGCTTAGCATCATTACAACAGGTCTTAAAAGATCAACAATAAATAACTGATTTTATTAGTACCATATAAGTTTTAAAGAAATTATTTTTTCACTTTCAGAACTTTAAAAAAATCTTTTTCTTTTATGTAATTATTGTTTAGGCTAAAGATTACAAAAAAAAAAGAATGGATAAGGACAAAGAGAACTATCCTCGTGGTGGCTGTTCCTCAATATTTTTTTAATGCAGTTGAGATTTTAAATGTGTTTTATATTATCTATTTTTCTTACTTTTTAACCCGAGTACAGATGTTGGGAAAATAGAATAATTTAATCAGGCCCCCTTGCCTTAGGTCAGGTTGAGAGTGGTGCGGCACATTCTTTGTAAGCAAATTGTGTGTGTGTGGAGTTAGTGCACATGTGCGGTGCCGGGGCTTGGCTGGCGTCTGCCTTGGGTGTCCACCCACATGGCCATGCTCTTGAACATATGGCTCCAAGGAATCTTTTGGCTGGTTACCAACTCATAGACCTGTGTGTGAGGGGCCTGGTGACCCAGCCTGGCATGTGAAGGGTCTGGGGACCCAGCCTGGTGTGTGAAGTATTGTGACCCAGTCTGGACAATGGGCTTGAGGGGTCTGTGAGCTCCAGACCCGGCCCTAGCTCGACAATTGGCCCAGTCGGAAGGATTACGGGCAGGTAAAAGAGCCCAACAACAGATGACACTTTTTTTCAGGTTAATTTTAACATAAGTATGTCTTCTGTAATCTTCATAAGTGTGTCTTTTATTAAACCAGGGTCTACTAATTTAAAAGTAACTTATGTAAATATTATGAGTTAGTCACCTGTATAATTATGAATGACTTCATTTGTCAAACCTTATGTTCTAAGCACTGTAGTGGGACTAGAAAATGGTACAGCAGTCTTTACTACTTGATTTATTATTCTCAAGCTTTTCTGTCATTTACATTATTTCATTATTAAAAGGGAAGAAAATTGCCCCAAAATATTAAACCAAGTTAAACTCAACCTTTTCAATTTGACTTGCTGCCAGCACATTTAAAAATTAGCTTTTGATTTTAAATTCTTTATTTTTATCAAGACTTAGGCACCCAGTGATGCTCCCACAGCAGAGAGTTGTTGATCTATTTCTGCAAAATAGTCTAGAAGTGTTAGTTTGTTGTCTTACGCTAAGTTCTGTGTCTGGCAACATATTAGTACCCACTCTTGAGAGAAACTCCTTCACTAGAGGAAGATACTCTAGAAAATCAAAATGTAGCTAATATTTGGAGTCAGAAGACCTGAACTCAAATCCTGACTGTTACTTGCTTGTTGTATATACATGAGCAAATCACTTCACCTATCTGAGCTTCAGTTTTTTCATTTATAAAAAGGGGATAATCACAGTAGTGCCAATTCTGCCAATTTTTTGAAAAGTACACATGAGATAACAGGAATTGAAAACATTTTGATTCTCATAAAATGTTTTATAGCTATAATGAACCATAATTTTGACATTTGTGTGCAACAAGGAGTATATCAACAATATAACAGAAACAATTTATTAAGTTTGCTGAGGCCTGATCATATTTTAAAGTCTTTATTTGAAGGTCGTCCTTCTTCTCTTCCTCTGTAGTTTTCCCTTTTCAGTGGTGGCTTTTCCTTTTCCTCAGGTGACAGTCATTGTCCTTTTGGTCCCTCATGTTTATCAGCTCAGTACAGAACTGGGCTTCACTTACAGTGCAGACAATGGAATGATGTGGGAAAGCGTTTGGGCCGAGAAACACAGAGACTCTGTTTCCAGTCCTGTCTCTGCCACTTAACAGCCAGGCAAAGATAGGAAGACGACTTAACTCGTTCACAAAGATATAGTAAGAATGTATATTTCAGAAGGTAAGCATGATAATTAGGTTGAATGTAAAGGAAACAACGACTGCTCTTCAATCAAGTCCCAGGTTTGCCCACGTGTCCCAGCAAACCTCAATTTATGTTTCAGCCAAGCCCCCCTGTGAGAGGGTAGACAGGACCGACACCATCCTGTGCCATGCCCGCAATGCTGACTCCTGTTTAACCTCATTCTTTTATCAGCCCAGTTACAGATTAACCTTAGTGCAAGTACCACAAGAACACAGGGTTTAGGGAGTAGGAGACTCACCGCAACTCATGGCGCAAGCGAGTCTGCACACAAGCATCACAATCCCCCTGCTTTGCAGATCACAGGAAATTTGTTTTTCTCCAGCTATTTCTTTTTTTTTTTTTTCTTCCTTTTTGTCTTTTTTACTGACCGGTAACGGGATCGCAACCCTCGGTGTTGCGCCCCCACCGCGCTCAGCCAGTGAGCGGGAATGGTCTCCACATGGGATCCGAACCCTCGGCGGAAGCACCGCTGTGCTCCCAAACAGCGCACTCTCCAGTACGCCACCAGGCCGGCCCAAGGATACCTTTCTTTTTTTTTTTCCTTTTTGTCTTTTTTCGTGACCAGTAATGGGATCGCAACCGCGTGGTCTCTATATGGGATCTGAACCCTTGACGGGAGTGCCGCAGCGCTCCCAAGCGCCACACTCTACTGAGTGCGCCACCGAGCCAGCCCTCCAGCTATTTCTTTGAAGTTATTGAGAGTAACCTGCTTTTGCTGTGTAAGCCTTACCTAAAAGCCAGAGAGAGAGAGCTCTTGCCTGCTGTCGATGTCTGATTCTTCACTGCATTATGTTAACTTCACTGTATGTAAGTTACCCTTTAATAAAATTCCTTGTAAACTATATGGATTTGCCTGCTTTGTTCTTTGGTCTGAAAGTTTCTTCCCAGTTTGGAGGGCATTATTCTCTCACCCCCTCCTTGCACACTTTCCAAATATTTGATGTAACAGCAATATGCCCATTCACCACTCACTAAGTTGTGACCATTCCTCACGGCCTGAGCGCGTCTTCAGGAAGTCTGTCGAGGCCTGTTTGCATGGAGTGTTAGGGAACGCCATCCGCAATGGCCACTGCCATGAGAGGGCTGGTTAGAGGCTGGTCTTCCTGAAGTGTGAGCCTAAGATTTGCAAAATCTGGCCAAAGATGCTGATTCATTGTAGTGCCTTTGAATGTTGGGAGAGCTTTTCTTCCACAAAGAGAAGTAAAAGGGGCATGAAAAGGGAGTGGATGAGGTGAATCTGATCTTGAAAGTCCAGCCTCATAAATCAGAGGCAGAACCTGGGATGTCTTTTCAAGTACCTCTTTCTGACTCTTTTAAGTTAAATAAGATTTTTTCCTTATTTAACTTCTTTTATCTTAAAAACCATGAAAGTACTTTTTTTAAAAATTGGGGTTTTATAAAAACATTCAGCTTTAACAGTATCTTCTGTTCTGTATCCACCTATTCTGTGCTTGGGACTGATAAAGGTGAAGGAAATCTGACCTTCAAGTCTGTGTCATGATTTCAGAAAGTATTTAAGCTACGGTGGAATTCGTCGTATTCAAACAAGGGACCATAACTCTGTTAGAAATTAAGCATTTCCACCAATTTGCTAAACATCTCACTGTGAGAACAAAGATAAGATTGTCTTTAAAATTGTCGTACTGTGTTTTAGAGTTGGTAAAAATTTCTATGCTTTATGTGCTATTAATTCAATGTCTTGGGCGATTCTTTGTTAGAACAGATAATCAGCAATCCTTTAGATCTGGCTAATTAACATTAGCAACTTCTAAGGTACTTTCTGCAGTCCCAACAGATAAACGAAATGCCATATGCCATATTGAGCCATTTTATCTGTTGTGTATTTCTGCTTTCAATGTCATTAAGATGTTGCACAATTTTAAAGAAAACCTTCATCCATAATGAAACATTCTTATTAATGGAAATCAGGAATCCCGTGCTGTAGCTTGAAGTGTGTGGAAGAAAAACTAGCAGTGGAACGTATAAAAGAATGTATACCTTGGCAATTCTGACAAGTTATAAATTCATAAAAACTAATATTGGCAATATTTTCTGAGTCTCTTGTAAATCAAATGCATCACTCTTCCATTATGTATAAAAAGTCATTCTCATTGCATTCAGCTTTTTTTTACATTGTGTGTGTATGTGTGTGTGTATACACACACACACACACACACGCATGAATTTAGATCTAACCCAATATACTACTAGATAGCAAGGAGGTAGAAAACAGATATGAAATACAAGTACCATGAAAAGACTGGGATTTAGAGTCAGCATTTCTGTTTAAACCACAGATAAAACTTTCCTCTTGGACGCATGAATTTAGATCTAACCCAATATACTACTAGATAGCAAGGAGGTAGAAAACAGATATGAAATACAAGTACCAGGAAAAGACTGGGATTTAGAGTCAGCATTTCTGTTTAAACCACAGATAAAACTTTCCTCTTGGTATTATTTTGATAATCCAATAAGAAGTGAAATAATTCTTTAAGAAATTATACAAATAATAATTTATTTTTATTTTTATATGACAGAATATAAAGACAGACTATATATGACAGACTTTTATATGACAGACTATAAAGCAGCTGGCTGAGGTTATATCTGGATTTAGATGTGAATCTTGCAGTTATCAACTACATAAATTTTTAAAACTACCTAACTTATGTGATCTGAGGATCGTCTTTTAAAATAAAGTTATCATAAAGTTGCTATGGCAATTATGGGAGAAAGTATGTGAAATGTTTTAATATATCCCCTTACATATACCAGGAGCCAAAAATTTCATTTCTCTGTACATTCCACTCTTCACCTATTAATCTTACTTTTAATGTTAATATATGCCTAATGAATAAGTTACTGAACAACTAAAATTTTTCTTCCAATAAAATAGTGAAGATTATTTTTAAGCAATTATGATAAGCAGAATTTAGAATGAAATATAACAGATGTTAAAGAGAGAGATGACGTTTTGGAACTATAAACACTTTAAATAATTATAGAACATAATAAATTTTATAAAGCAATTTCTGAAACCTAAAATCAAGATAAAACAAATGGACCTACCTATGACCTATCTGAAGGCTTAAGCACTTCAAGTGACTAAATTTCCAAAATTTGCTTTATAGCCCTAGTGAGATGTATTCTAAAATGACAAAAAAGAAAAACCTTAAAAAATGTCTAAATTGTTTGCAGTAAGCATATTGTCTATGGTCTTGTTGTAACTCTTGCTACTTTGGTACTGTTGCAAAAGTTTACAGCACAAAGAAAATGACTAATTATGTTGATGCAATTGAGAAGCAGGATATTCATCATCAGAAAAAGAAGAGAAAAATATTATTTGTGAGGCTGTGCAAAGCCCTACATTCATGAATTCATTTTGGAAGTATCATTTTTAACTCATATTAAATTTATTCCTTATCTTCTCAATTGGGTAGCTTTTTTTTTCTTTTTGTATCTTATTGTCATTTGGGGTCCTGGTATATTCTGGATATTAATCTCTTGTTGGATGTATAGTTTGCAAATTATTTTTTCCCATTCTGTAGGTTGTCTTTCTTCTCTGTTGATTATTTCCCTTGCTGTGCAGAAGCTTTTTAGTTTGACATAATCCCATTTTTTTTTCTTTAGTTGCTTGTGTTGTGGGGGTTTATTCAAAAAGTCTTTTCACAGTCCTACTTCCTGAAGTGTTTCCCTTACGTGTTTTTTTAGAAGTTTCATATTTTACGTGTAATAAATGTGTTTAATCCATTTCAAGTTGATTTTGGTGTATGGTGAGAGGTGCAGGTCTAGCTTCACTCTTTTGCATGCATATGTCCAATTTTCCCAGCACCATTTATTAAAGAGGCAGTCTTTTCCCCAATGTGTGTTCTTGTTGCCATTGTCAAAGATCAGTTGGCTGTAAGTCTGTGGGTAAATTTCTGGGTTCCCTATTCTATTCCATTTGTCAGAGTGTCTATTATTGTGCCAGTCTCATGCTGTTTTGTTTACTATAGCTTTGTAATATAATTTGAAGTCACATAGTGTTATGTCTCAAACTTTGTTTTTTTTTTACTCAGGATTGCTTTGACTATTTAGGGCCTTTTGTTGTTCCATATGAATATTATGATTGTTTTTTCTATTTCTTTGATGAATGTCATTGGTATTTTGATGGGGATTACATTGAATCTGTATATGGTGTGGGTAGAATAGACATTTTCGTTATGTTGATTCCTCCAATCCATGAACAAAGAATGTCTTCCACCTTTTTTGTGTCTTTTAAAATTTATTTTAGTAGTGACTTGTAGTTCTCATTGTAGAGATCTTTCACCCTGGTCAAATTGATTCCCAGGTACTTCATTTTTTTTTGTGACCATTGTAAATGGGCTTGTTTTCTTGATTTGTTTTTCTGCTAACTCGTTATTGGAGAATATAAACACTAATGATTTGGGGGTGTTGATTTTGTATCCTGCAACATTACTGAAATTGTTAATCACCTGTAAGAGTTTTTTGGTAGAGTATTTGGTAAAGCCACTATGGAAAACAGTATGGAGGTTTCTCCCACATTTAAAAATAAATCTACCATACAATCCAGCAATCCCACTTCTGGGTATATACTCAAAGGAATGGAAATCATCATGTTGAAGGGATACATGCAATCCCACGTTCATTGCAGCTCTATTTACAATAGCCAAGGTATGGAACCAACTTAAATGTCTACCAGCAGATGACTGGATGGGGAAAATGTGGTATATATACACAATGGAATACTACTCAGCCATGAAAAAGAATGAAATTCTGCCATTTGCAGCAACATGGATGAACTTGTAGAAAATTAAGTTAAGTGAAATAATCCAGGCACAGCAGGAAAAATACTACATGTCCTCACTCATAAGTCAGAGCTAAGAGAGAAAGAAGGAAGGAAAGAAAGACCACAGTGGTATAATGCACTTGCAGAGGGAGAGAATGGATCTAGGGTTGCTGGGGTATGTGTTGGCTAAGGGAGTTGGGGAGATATTGGGTGGGGGACATGGGGAATAATTGCAATCTCAGGAGTGGGCATGTTTATTGTATTGAACTGATCATCACATCTTGGGCACAAGTGCTAATGTTCCACTCTGTGCCCTGGGATATATATAATAAAAAACAATTCCTTAAAAATTTTATTTTCTAGCTCTCTCCACTTAAAGTACCTAGATACAGTGACTATTTCAGTAGCAAAGAATATCCCTAGTGCTCATATTGTAAATTCTAAATACAATTCTTCACTAAAAGGAGTCAAATCTTCTTTCACGCACAAAAACACTACCCAGGTCTGAGGCAAGAAATGCACAGGATAAGCCTAGAACATTTTGCCGTACCCCATAGGAAAGATATTTTCAAAGACTTCTAAGACTACAACAAAAAGTCCTTAAGATCCAATGTAAGGAGGCTCCCTTTAGCCAAAGATGGAACAAATTTTAGCTTCAGTTAGAAAATACTGTTATCAAGTGAAATCATCAAGTCGAAGGTATACCTGTTCCCCAATGTTCATTGCAGCACTATTTACAGTAGCTAAGAGTTGAAACCAGCCCAAATGTCCATCATCAGATGAGTGGATGTGGAAAATGTGGTACATCTACACAATGGAATACTACTCAGCTATAAAAACGAACGAAATACTGCCATTTGCAACAACATGGATGGACCTAGAGAGAATTATATTAAGTGAAACGAGTCAGGCAGAGAAAAAGAAATATCACATGTTCTCACTTATTTGTTGGAGCTAAAAATAAATAAATAAATAAATACACAAATAAACTGGGGGAGGGAAGGAGACACAGCAATTACAATTCCCTGAAGTTGATATGACAAGTGAAGAGATATGAGGTTGTTGGGAGGGAGGGGGGAGAGGGAGGTGGAAGGGAGGTTTCGGTAATGGGCCACAATAATCAACCACATTATATGTTGACAAAGGAAAATAAAATTTTAAAAAATAAAATAAAATTATGAATTAAAAAAAGAAAATACTGTTATCAATTAAAGTCCCTGCCTTAAACTCATAATATTATCATAAAAATAAGAAAATAATAAACCCACTGATCACTTTTATAAGATGCCAGGTATCCAACTCATCAGTCAGAAAAATGGTAATGTGTAGACTTTATTAGGTTGTTACTTAAGTAAACCTTACCAAAATACTGTGGGTTTTTCTTATACAGGACTAATGTTCCTGCCAAAAACAACTATGAAAACTGAAAAAAAAAAAAAAAAAAAAAAAAAAAAAAAAAGAAACTGAAGGCATTAGACAGTAGCCAATGCAGTAATACAAAAACCTGCTACCCTTAAAAGTAGCAACACTACCTAGCATTGGCCAGAACACAGGTTAAATGCATCACTTACTCACTGATGCCTGTATTAGAAATTGATGCAGTCATTTCACTTAACATGATGGTTTCCAGTTCCATCCATGTTCTTGCAGATGGGAGGATATCCTTTCTTTAATAGCTGAGTAGTATTCCATTGTGTATACATGTGATGGTTTTTTGTATCCATTCATTAGGTTGATTCTATCTCTTGGCTATTGTGAATAATGCTGCAATGAACATATGCAGGTGTCTTCCTGATATAGTTTCTTACGTATTTTGAATATTAACTCCTTTGGTGAGAGATGATTTACAAATATTTTCTCCCACTCTAGTGGCTGACTTTTCATTTTGTCTATTTTTTGTTGTTGTTATGCAAAAGCTTTTTAGTTTGATTTAGTCCCACTTGCTTACTTTTGCTTTTATTGTTCATGCTTTTGAAGTCATAGTCAAAAATAATTGCCAAGGCCAATATCAAAGAGATTTTTCTCTTTGCTTTCTTCCAGGTTTTATGATTTCAGGTCTTAATTTAGGTCTTTAACCCATTTTGAACTGACCTTTGTGTGAGATGAGGGTCTAGTTTCATACTCCTGCATGTGGATATCCAACTTTCCCAATACCATTTACTGAAGAGACTGTTCTTTCCCCATTGTGTCTTCTTGGTAGCCTTGTGAAGACTACATCAGAGGGTCCAAAGTTGCAGTTTTGTTGAAAGAATAAGTCTAGAGAGCTAATGTACAGCATGAGAAACATAGTTAACAATATTGTATTCTATACTGAAAATTTCCTGAGTAGATTTTATGTACTTGTACCCCCCCCCCACACACACACACGCAGGAAAGATAACTGTGTGAGATCACGCATAGGTTAATTTACGTGACTGTAGTAACCACTGCACTATGTATACGTATATCAAAACATCATGTTTACCTTAAATATAAATAATAAAAAATGAAAAACAAAGATCTTAAACAATAATCTAAACCTCTACTTTAAGAAAATTGGGAAAGAAAAGCAAACTAAACACAAAGCAATTAGAATGAAGAAAATAAAACATATTAGAGCAAAAGTAAATAAATTAGAAAACAGAAAAATAGAAAAAATCAGCAAAAACAAATTTGGTTCTTTAAAACGATCAACAGAAGGGACAGACTTTTAACTAAACTTACAAAGGAAAAAAGAGAAAGGAGTAAAACTACTGTGATCATGAATGAGAGAAGGACATTGCTATCAACCTTATAGAAATGAAAATAATTATAAGGAAATAACATGAAAAATTGTATGCCAACACATTACATAACCAGATGAAATGAACAAATTTTTATAAAGTCATGAACTATGAAAACAGACTCTAGAAGAAACAAAAAAAAAAATCTGCATAGAAGTTGAGTTAGTAATTTAAAAAGTTCCCAGGAAAAAAGAGTTGAGGACAAATTTTATTGGGCAATTCTGTGAAACTTTTTAAGGCAAAATAA
>NW_007729469.1:170747-178027 GCF_000696425.1 Galeopterus variegatus
ACATACAGACCGGTTCCCGCTCACTGGCTGAGCGAGGTGCGCTCGCCGGTCCCGGTCCGGTACGGGCGTGACACTGAGGGTTGCGATCCGTTGCCGGACACGAAAAAAGAAAAAAATAAAAAAAAAAAAAAAAAAAAAGAATGAAGTACTGATGCATGATTCAAAGTGGATGGACTTTGAAAACGTTGTGCTAAGTGATAGAGTCAGACTCAGAAGGCCACATATTATATAATTATGTTTATATGATGCACAGAATAGGAAATTTATAGAGACAAAAATAATGTAGTGTCTGCCAGGGCTAGAGAGAGGGGATAACTGGGAGTTAGCTAATGGTTATATAGTTTCTTTTGGGGTAATGGTTGGTTGCATCAACCTAGTAAACATACTAACAACCACTGAATTGTACATGTTAAAAGGGTGGAATTTATGATGTGTGAATTATATTTCAATAAAACAAAAAGATAACATGGGCTGGGATGTTGGATTCTGGATGGCTATAAATTAAACAAGATTAATAATGAATTGATCACTTATGAGACATGCTGATGTGTATATGTGTTCTTGTACTATTATTTGATTTCTGTGTATTTGGAATTTTTATGATAAAAAGTTCCTTAACAAAAAGAAGCAAAATATTATTTTCAGAGAGTGAACAGTTCTGTATAAAGTTTTAATTTCCATGGTGTTTCCTAATTTTATAATGCTTACATTATACTCAACATCCAAATGGAGTTGAAATGTTTTAGTTAATTGATATGAAAATGAAAGCGTTTCAGATGAACCAATAAATACCTGGAAATCTCAATTCTGAAATTTGAAACTGTGAGGTCTATCAATCTCTATCATTTTAATTCATCATTAGGTTTACCCCATTATCCATTTACCACCCCTGAAGATTTTAACTCTATGGGATGCTGGCCATTTGACATGAGAAATTTCTGTATACTACCTTCCATCTATGACCTTAACTAGTATTTGAGGGAAAATACATGAGAGTAGTTCCAAAAGTTTTTGTAAAGATTTGTATTATCTTTGCATTTTATTTTTCCTTTTAGAAGGTACTTTCAAAAACTTTTTGATGTGCCTTCATATAATGCATTTTTAAGAAACTTCTTTATTTTGATTTTCTGTATTTGAGAAATTAATGAAGTTCTTTGGATCAAAATTTAACAGAACAAGAAAACATTAGGCACTCTAACAAAATACATGCAGATAAAAAAACAAAGGTAAGTTCTTAATTATAGTTGCAATAAAACAGTGATAAAGTAACCCTATGATTTTGCTGATCTTTAGCTAGACATATAACTTAAATATATGAATGAATGAAACATTTATATTATATTTTCCGGGAATACATACTGAGATTCCAGCCAAGTGCCAGGCACTTTTTATGAAAAATAAAAAATTTATTTGAGCATCTGCCTGTTTCCGAATAGCCAGATGTTTTTTATTAGACAGCAAAGCTCTTAACAAATCTAACTTCAATATCTTTATCACCCATGGGGAGACTTTAATGTCTTCTCCTAAATAACCCAAACCAAGCAAGATGCATGGTAACTAGATTAAACCTCTAGCCCCACAAAATATTGTCATGGGTCTTTGGTGAAGGTGTTATGGTATCCCTTCTGTGTTAGGCTCATCAAAGTGCTTAAAGAGATTCTCTTCAAGAAGAATGCTCTTACTTAAACTATTTGTATCCTGCAGAATAAAACTGGAAATGCATTCCTGAATATATTCCATTTCCTTATGATACAGTTATCTAAATTATATATGAATGAATGACAGACTGAAAGTGCTCTGGAAAGATAAAGTGAATGTTATTGAGTACCTCTGATGTTCTGGTTACATTGCTAATCCATGTTTTTCAGATCACCTGCATCATTAGTACTGGGGTGGTGATTTTAAAATGCCCAACTTCAGACACACTGAACCTGAATCTCTGGTGAAAATTTCCAAGATTGCATTAAAAAATGGCGAGGTTGAGGCATGATGGTATTTCAGAATTTGTATAATTAGTTTCTCATTTCTGAAAAATTTGTAAGTAGAAAAGTTAGAGATGAAGAAATAGAACTTCAGCTTGTATCTGTCTTAGACTCACACCTAGTGACTGGCAGAGCTCCAATTAAAAACAGTATCTTCTGAATAACAAAGTATATAAAGACTAATCTCTGTACACCTTATTTCATGTTTTTTAAAAATAAATAGTGCCATACATTCTTTATATTTTTTTATTTATATGTAAATTTTTCCTCTTGTAAACAAAATGAAAGCAACTTCTAGTTTTGCAAAGAAGGCTAAGTTCTTTCTGTAATAATAATAATAATAATAATAATAATAATAATAATAATAATAATAATAATAATAATAATAATAATAATAATAATAATAATAATAATAATAATAATAATAATAATAATAATAATAATAATAATAATAATAATAATAATAATAATAATAATAATAATAATAATAATAATAATAATAATAATAATAATCATTACCTTTCAATTACTAATATGGACATAATTAATGAAATTAGTAACTGGAATTTACTTTGCCCTTAAGTTCCTCACTAGATATGACATTCAAGCTTATATTAACTTTAAACTCTTGAACTGAAGTTTAAAGGGCAAAAAAATAATAAAAAAATTTAAAATGATATACATTAATTCTGAATAAAAAGTAAATATTGCCAGTTAACAAACCAGAAACTCTGATAGTTTCTCCAATGGTTCAATCACGAAAAAAAGCAAGTTGCAAAAGTATAAAAAATCTATATTAATTTTAAGAACACACAGCAATATTATATGTAGTTTATGAATTTATACAGTTGTATTAAGTTTATAAAAATGCACTTAAAATATGTACTAATTTTAGTATAGCAGAATAGTGGTTTCTTATGAAGAAAAAGGAGACTGGAAAGTTGTTTAAGGATTTCTAATATATTTTAAAATTCTGTCTTTAGAAAAACCTAAATTAAATATTGCAATATTAACATTTATTGAATATGGGTGGTAAGTAGGTTGCCGGCCACTGACTACATTTTCTTTGCATTGTTCTAGATAAAGCAGGATTATTCCCCTAGTAAGTAGGTGAGAAGGCTTTCATGCTAATAAGAGAAAGACAGGGCAGTTCACCTTTAGCTGACGTGAGAATTATGGGGAAAACTTGCTCAGGAAAGCAGTTAAATTTCTTGATCTGTCATTGATTTTGGGTGAGAGTCATTGCTCGCTTCCTATAGATATTTGAGGCTCTAAACAAATACGAACACCCTAAAATTTGAGCATCACATCAGAGCCAGGAAAGGCCAGTGGGCAGTCATCAGAGGTCCAATACCAATCACAGGAATGATTTCAGGAGCTACAGGGACGCCTTGCACTGGAGTAGCACTCTTTACCTGCTATAAACAATTTGAATAAAGCAGGATCTTCGTCAAAGCACATGGATATCATGACGATTTCTACCAGTTGCAAAAGAGGAGCAGCTAACTTGGGACTATTGAGATTGTTATAAACTAATATGAGACTTCTTGGAATAACAATATGATTCATTCCTCAACCAATGTTTCTCTATTCCTTGCAGAATCAGTTTAGACACATACCACAGGGCATGAAATAAAACCTGTGTAGAAAAGTGTGAAAGAAAACTGGTGTCGCTGCAGTTGGAGCATGTTCTTTCGTGAAGCCAGAGGTGTAGGCAAGAGACATATCATGCTGGGGCTTGGGGACAATAAGTGACTTTGTTATTTATTAAAATAGCAAAGGAAAATATCATAGTAGTTTTAAACAAAGAAAAGATGCAGACACACTGATTGCACAGAAAGATAAAGTCATTCACTGAAGATCATACAGATAAATGGTAAAGGCATGTTTGAACCAAGAAAGTCTGACTCCAGAGTCCACGATAATAACTACTCAGTGAATTAAAAATTTAAAGATATTTAGGGAGAGAATCTCTCAGAATTGATAATTTATATGGAGTGTAAGGAAGAAACACAATTCTATTTCTGGTTATGTAAAAACTAATCTCACATATTTTTGCTAATATTAAAATATATATATGCATAATACCAAGAAATGCATGAGAAAATCAAAATCAGAAAATGAAATTTATGAATGCACGTTGTAGGTTCTTTCCCTTGTTTCATCATCAGTTTTTGTAGGCCATGTATTTAGTAAGCAAGTTGTTTTCTAGTTTCCAAAATATGAACAGATGACAGCATTCCTACTATGGGTTAAATGTGTCTCCTAAAAGTCCACGTATTGAAAACTCAATCCCCATTGTAAGTGTTAAGAAGGTGAGAAATACGACTATGGTACTTGAAAGGGGGGGCTTTTGAAAGGTGATCAGATCACGAGGACTATGCTCTCATAAGTGATAAATGATAATATGTAGAAAGAAAAGGAAAAATAAGAGATTTAAGTAATTAAAAGAATTACTTAAGCTTTTTCTACTTATAGGTAATATAATTGTTTACATGGAATAGCTTAGAAAACCTATAACCCTTACAAATGAAAAGAGAATTTGGTGAGGTTTCTGGGTGTATGGTGTATGTGTATGATAACTAATTAAACCTAATGAAACATAATGGCAAATGTGATAACATGTGATGTCTATTATATGGGACCTAGTAAAAATCCTTTGGTAGCTAACCAAAGACCTCTATAAAGAAAATTTAAAAATAACTATATTCATAGGTAGAAAGACTCAATGTTATAAATATATCCAGAAATCAATTAAAATTTAATGTATTTGCAATTAATGTCCTTTTATATAAGAAACTTGTTTTGCAAATCCTAAAATTTATATTAAAGAAGATAGGGACGAAGAAATTTTAAAAATTCAGAAGAAAAACAAAGTACAAGGACTTGACTTAAGATAGATTTTATGGTAGCCTTTGTCCAATATCAGATGGCTGTAAGCCTGAAGGGTGATTTCTGGGTTATCAATTCTATGCTGCTGGTCTGAATGTCTCTATTTTTATACCAGTACCATGATGTTTTGGTTACAATAGCTTTGTAGTAAAATTTGAAGTTAGGCAGTGTTATGCCTCTGGCTTTATTTATTTATTTATTTTTTGCTCAGAACTGCATTGGCTATTCAGGATCTTTTGTTTTTCCATAGGAAAGGTAAGATTTTTTTTTTCCCATTTCTGTGAAGAATGTCACTGGTATTTTGATGGGGATTGCACTGCATCTGTAGATCGCTTTGGGTAGTATAGACATTTTCACAATGTTAATTCTCCCAATCCAAGAGCATGGAATGTCTTTCCATCTTTTTGTGTCTTCTTTAGTTTCTTGCACAAGTGGTTTGTAGTTCTCATTGTAGAGGTCTTTCACCTCCTTGGTTAAACTGATCCCTAGGAGTAGAACTGGAGGCTGGGAAGGGGGAGGGTAGGGAAATAGGGAAGAGCTGCTTAACACATACAAATTCAGAGCCAGATGGGAAGAATAAATTCTAGTATTCTATAGCAGCAGCAAGTGTCTATCATTAACGACAATTTATTGTATATTTTCAAATGGCTGGAAAAGAGGAGCTCAAATGTTCTCAACACAAAGATATAAATGATAAATGTTTGATATAATGAATATGCTTATTACCCTAATTTGAACATGACACATTGCATACATATATTGAAATATCACTCTGTACCCCAAAATATTTACAATCAAATATGAAAAACTTTAAAAAGATTTTATAATTACAGTTATTGAGACAGTATTTACCCATACAGAGTAGAAATCCTAGAGACAAGTTCATGAATATGTTAAGTCATTAAATCATACATCAATAGGCATAACATGTAAAGATTCTCATACTGGAGGGTCTGAAAACAAATTCTCATAGAAAATATTTGCTTTTTTGCTTGCTTATTTGATTTCTGGTTAGTTCGCTTAGCATTGCAATGTTTTGGGAATTTTCACACTAAACAAAAGAGGTGACAGTTATCAATAGAGCCTCTAATAGTTTGTGGTGACTCACACACTCTCACTCCATCTCCGGAGAAGTTCTGAGATAGTTCAAGAACAGAACAATTTTTTAAATAGTCAGGACTACTGAATCCTACAGTCCTTCTCTATCAAAGGCTCTTTCTCTCTGTTCTTTTACCGGTGATGTGGTGTGATGGAGTCCCAGAAAGTACCAACCTGCAAGAGACCCAAAAACCGTTAGGAAATAGCCGAGAAGAGGCAGAGCAAAATTTTTAAATCTGTCTTTACATTAAGTGTTAACATATAGGATAAAATAACTTTCTTTAAAATAAATGACAATTTATTGCACCAGGATGGGAAATCTGAAAGAAATTTTGAATTAAATACCAATGGTTGATGAAAGGTGTACATTTTCTTGTGTGTTCTGGGCTTTATACGTAGAATTGATAATTCTCGCCATGTATTAGACATTATCACCCCCAATTTTGAGACAGGAAAACTGATGCTAACAAGATCTATTAAATGCCTGTGCTCACACATTTAATTGAAAAACAATGGAATTTTATTTTAAGTTTGCCTGTCCTCAAAGCCTGTACTATTTCCAACCCAAGTACAAATTCACAGAAGAAAGAAAGTCTTCTGTAAGAAATAACTCCATTTTCGGAAGCACTGAAGTTCAGTACAAAACAGAAGTTTGTTTCTTTCTGCCAATTAGGTCTATATTTATACCATGAGGGATTGATGACATCCACAATCACATAAAATAAGAAAAATAATGACTCACTATAGAAAAAAATATTAAAGACGTTTATTTTGTGTATTAGTATCATCACGTCACCTAGGAATCAGAACAAAACCACGAATCAATGACTGAGGACCCTGGTGACTCAAAAATAAAACCCCTATCATCCTGCAGGTAAAGCATTTATTATGTAAGGAAAGGGGTACATTTCCTCACTCCTTTTCCTTAACAATTTTATATACCTTTTGATTTACATCTACACATTACTCTGAAGTACAGGCTGGGGCATCAGTCAACATAAATAAATTGGGCTTTTTTTTGATAAAATAAAAATATCTAAAAGATAGATAATGTAAAATAGTTCCTTTTAGTGTGAAATATAAAGGGTTTTTCAGGAAATATGAAAAATTGAGCAATTGTATCCTAATCCCCCCTTATATATTGGCCTAGGAATACTTTATATAGTATGAAAATAGAAAAATATATTCATGTCAGTTATTCGGGAAGGGGGCTCTACAAGTTCCATAAACTTTATTTAGTTTATTTTAATGTAGAGATATTGTCATATTGAAGGAAAACTCAGCACATCAGGTCAAAATGTGTTTTAC
>NW_007729469.1:178435-178964 GCF_000696425.1 Galeopterus variegatus
GGGAAGGGGGCTCTACAAGTTCCATAAACTTTATTTAGTTTATTTTAATGTAGAGATATTGTCATATTGAAGGAAAACTCAGCACATCAGGTCAAAATGTGTTTTACAAGGAAGACAACTTAATAAAACCACACAAACTTTTGCTGTGACTGGGTAGGTCAGCTGTGGGGAAGTTGGGGTAAACGGCAGGATTGCACCAGTATTTCTGAGAAGTACCTTAGGTAACAAAATATCTCATTTCACCTTGTGTTTCACACAGGCAGCCTTGGCATCTTTTTCTTCGTGGCTGCCCTAATAAACAAAGAAGGAACACACTTGAGCAGAGAGGGGGAGTCTTGAAAGTTGTAAAAAGGAAAGGAAGCTATCTGAACTATGCGGGAACTCATTTCAACTCTCAAAAATAGATAAATACAAATTTTGTTTTTTTCTTTTTGGCAAGATCATTTTAATATACAGATACAAAACAACAAATATAGATTCATAGCATTTACAAGAAATCATTCAATTAACATCGTGAATACTTTTTTTT
>NW_007729469.1:180007-181300 GCF_000696425.1 Galeopterus variegatus
AAGCCTTGCAAAGTAGGTGAGCGAGTCATACACAAGAGATGCTAATATTTACAAAGAAGACCAATTACTAAATTACAGAATCAGTTGAAAGTATTTGCTAAATACAAGTATCAATGCCTATTAGATAACCAGTGGCAATAATGAAAAGTTTGTTGTAACTAAGTAAATAAGTGCAAATTTTCTTTCTAAAAAAATAATAGAAAAAACTATCTTTCATAAGAAAATCTGCAGTGGATCAAATCAATAATATGTCTACACACATTCAAAAAAAAAATAAAGAAGATCACTTTAAACATTTTGACATGAAGCTTCCTCATCAGAACCCAAATTATAATGAAAAGAACAATAGTGACTACCTGAATAGAAAAAAGAGAAAGTTAACAATATCAGAAGAAAACAGGATAAAATAATAATATACAAGAAGAACCTTAAATATATACAATAAAAAAGAAAAGAAAAATAATATACATATGCAAGTCAAAAAACATATTTCTAACAATAAGTTAAACATTACAAATATGACAATTCTTAACATTTGTTTCTAATTTAATTCCATTGTGGTCAGAGAAAATATTATGTAAAATTTTAGTTATTTGAAATATATCGAGTCTTACTTTATGACATAATTTATCTTTGATCTTGGCAAGACAAATGTACCACATGTACTTTAGAAGAATATGTATTCTGGAGCTGCTGGGTGTATATTCCATAAAAGTCAATATCAGAGAAATGGAAACATATCTCACAGAAAAACTTGTGCACAAATATTCATAGCAGCATAACTCATTATAGCCAAAAGGTGGAAACAATTCAAAATTTCATCAATTGATGAATTAACAAATAAAAGCTGGCATATCCATACAATGAGATATTATTGGACAATAAAAAGGAATGAAATACTGACACATGCTGCAACGAGAATGAACTTTGTAAATATTACGCTAAGTGAAAGAAGCCAATTACCAAAGGTCACTCATATTGTACAATTCAATTTATATGAAATGTCCAGAATGTGTAAATCTATTGAGACCAAATGTGCATTGGTGGTGGCCTCGGGCTGTGTAGGGATGCGGATGGAGAATGTTGATTGACTGAAAATGGTTACAGAGTTTCATTCTGGAACAACAAAAATGTTCTAAGATGAGATCATGGTGATGTTTGCATAAGTATGAATGCACTTAAAATCATTGAATTGTATACAATAAATGAATAAAAGTTATGGTATGTAAATTATATTTCAATAAAACTGTGAAAGAAAAATGTCAATTAGGTCAAGGTAGTTGACGTTTTGCT